>NC_089539.1:23827161-24069661 GCF_963924715.1 Thunnus thynnus | reverse complement strand
CCCATTAACATTGATGTTGAGGAAGTTGTGGCAGGAAGAATTTTAAAAGTAAGAGCTGATTTTGGAAAAGTTAAAATGGTATTTATCAACCTTTACGCACCAACTGTAGGGTCTGAAAGACTTGACTTTTATGACGTTTTAAGTGATGTAATTAAAAAATGACATTCTGATGAGTTTCTGTTCCTTGGAGGGGATTTTAACTGTACGGAAAACCCAAAAATGGACAGGAACCATCCAGAGCCACACGTGGCTTCTAAAAATTGCATTTTAAAGTTAAGTGAAGCTCATGAGCTGAGTGACGTGTGGAGAGTTTTTCATAAAAGCCACCGTCAGTACACCTGGGTCCACACTAAGGACAACCTTTTGTCCATGGCCAGGCTCGATAGGTTTTATTGCTTTAAACATCACTTAAATGTTTTTAGAAGTTCTTTTATAAGTCCAGTTGGTTTTTCCGACCACTCTTTGGTTCAGTGTTCTGTTTTTATCAAACAAATACAATCTGGCAGTGCTTATTGGCATTTTAACACATCGCTTTTATCAGATGGAAATTTTAAAGATGTTTTTAATTTCTTTTGGAAAAATTTTAGTGAAACAAAATCCCTCTACAGCTCCTTGCAACAATGGTGGGATATTGGGAAAAGTCAGATCCAGAAACTATGTCTACAGTACACTTTCGATGTCTCCAAAAACATGGCCAGGTCTATAAGAGCTCTGGAGAGAGAAGTGGTGGAGTTGCAGGCTTTTGCAGACTCCACAGGAGAAAGAGGACACATTGAGAACCTCAAGACTAAAAGGTCTGTCTTGGCTGACTTGCTGGGTACCTCTGCAAGGGGCGCTGTGGTGCGCAGTAGGTTTCAAAATGTGGCTTTGATGGACGCTCCCTCTCACTTTTTCTTTGGGTTGGAGCGGAAAAATGGGCAGAGGAGGCAGATGATGTCACTACGCTCACATACTGGGCAGCTGCTGCAGGAGTCGGCTGACATTCGCAGGTTTGCAGCGAGTTTTTATGGTGACTTGTTCAGGTCGGAGTACACCGAGAATCCGGAGGTGTCTCATTTCTTCTACGCAGATCTGCCAAAGGTCTCGGAGGACGCCAACGCAGAGCTGGGGAATGAGATATCTTCTGAAGAACTGTATGCTGCACTGCAGGGTTTGCGGGGTGGAACATCCCCGGGCATTGATGGTCTCCCTGCCGACTTCTATAAGACTTTCTGGTCGGTGCTTGGTGGGGACCTCCTGATGGTCCTCAATGACAGTGTGAAGAAGGGCCGGTTGCCTCAAAGTTGCAGAAGAGCAGTCCTGACTCTCCTCCCTAAAAAAGGAGAGTTACAGGATATTAAAAACTGGCGTCCTGTTTCTCTCCTCTGCACCGACTATAAGCTTCTGTCCAAGGTTCTGGCCAACAGGATGAGGAAGGTGATGGAGCAGGTCATTCATGTGGATCAGACCTACTGTGTACCTGGCAGGTTGGTAACAGACAACATAGCATTAATTAGAGATGTTGTGGACCTCTCCAGTTCTTTGGGGTTAGATCTTGGGCTGATATCCATAGATCAACAAAAGGCTTTTGACCAGGTTGAACATATGTACCTGTGGCAAACACTCAGAGCTTTTGGTTTCAATCCAGGTCTGATAGCCCAGATCCAGGCTTTGCATGGAGACATTGAAAGTGTACTTAAAATAAATGGTGGTTTAAGTGCTCCTTTTAAGGTGGGGAGGGGGGTTAGACAAGGTTGCCCCCTCTCAGGCATGTTGTACTCATTGGCCTTAGAGCCTTTTTTACACAAACTAAGAACACGACTCTCTGGTTTTAATCTCCCTGGTTCCAACTCTGTTGTTAAGCTTTCTGCCTATGCTGATGATGTCATAGTGCTGGTCCAAAAACAGAGTGACATTGACTCTTTAGTTGACAGTGTGGAAAACTTTGGTCTGATCTCTTCTTCAAAAGTTAATTGGGAAAAAAGTGAAGCTCTGATGGTAGGTGATGGTTTAAAGCAGCTCAGCTTACCTGGGAGGCTCACCTGGAAAAAAGGAGGCATCAAATACCTCGGGGTATACCTCGGAGATCCCACCACTGTCTCTAAGAACTGGGAAAATGTCTTAGAGAAAGCTGAAGGCAAACTGAAAAAAATGGAAGTGGATTTTACCAAAGTTATCTTTTAGAGGTCGTGTTCTGGTTATTAATAATTTGATTGCTTCTATGTTGTGGCACCGTTTGTACTCTGTTGATCCTCCAGCTAACCTTCTGTCAAACATCCAGAGGGTGATCGTGGACTTTTTCTGGGATCATCTCCACTGGATCCCACAGAGTGTCTTGTTCTTAGCTAAAGACGACGGAGGACAAGGACTGATTCACCTGGCCAGTAGGGGTGCTGTTTTCCGCCTCCAGCACATTCAGAGACTGCTGACCGGCCCTGCTGATCTGGTGTGGAGGCCTGTGGCTCGGGCGATCCTGGGCCAAGGTGGAGGTCAAGGACTGACTGAGAATTTGTTTTTAATGGATCTACAGAACCGCAGACTGAGTGGGCTTTCTGATTTTTATCAGGGGCTGTTCAAGGTGTGGGGCATGTTTAAGAAGCACAGGCCGCTGAGTGAAAGCTCATTGTACTGGATTTTAAAGGAACCTGTCGTCTATGGACTACGTTTTAAAACACTCTGTGGACTGGGAACCTCAATGATGGAGAGGTTTGTCTCCTCCGGAGTCGTCACACTGGGTCAGCTGGTGAGATTGTGTGGACCTAAGCTAGAGATGGTTTCTGCTCTGGCTTCTCAGCTAGGAGTATTTTCAGAGAGACTACTAGCCAACCAGCTCAGAGTGTGGAGAGACCAGCTCTCACAGACTGAACAGAACCTCCTGGTCTCACACTGCCAGGGCTCTGTTTTACCCACCGACTCTGATCCTTTTCCAGCAATCACACTGACTCCTGATTTTAAAGACTGTTCTGGTGTTTTGTTGAACTGTGCTGTACCTGGAGGTGCAAACTTGAATGTTTTAACTGGAAAAATGATGTACCAGCTGTTGGTAAAGATGGTGAACAAAGCCAAGTTGGGGGGGCGTGCTGACACACCATGGAGGTCTCACCTGGGTCTGAGTGCTGAGGTGAGGCCTCAATGGAGAGCACTTTATAAAACCCCGTTAACCAGGAAGGTGGGAGACTTACAGTGGAGGGTTTTACATGGCGTCCTGCCTGTAAATGCTTTTATTTCTGTTTTAAATCCAAGTGTTTCTGAGTGTTGTCCTTTCTGTCCTCAGAGAGAAACTGTTTTTCACTGTTTTTTGGAATGTGTGAGGTTAACTCCTCTGTTTTTGTTCTTGGAGAGGCTCTTTGGTGAGTTTGGGGAATTTTTCTCCAAACAGGTTTTCATCCTGGGTTATAAATACTCAAGGAGGACTCGCGACAAGTGCCAGTTGTTCAACTTTCTGTTGGGCCAAGCTAAGATGGCCATTTATATCAGCAGAAAGAACAAGATAAATGGTTCTTTTGCTTTTGATGTTATCACCGTACTGATCAGAATGATAACCAGCAGACTAAAAATTGATCACAACTATTACAGGTTGATGAATGATCTGGACTGTTTTGTTTCTGTGTGGTGTTATAAAAATGTTCTGTGCTCCATTGATGAGGAGGAGCTCTGCTTTGGACACATGCTGGGCTGAATCTGTTGTTGTTTTTTTAATGCTTGTTGATCTGACGACTAGATAAATAAAGGTGTTTTAAAATTCAAATTCAAAAATTCACTCATTCACACACTCTCTCTCTCTCACTCACTCTCTCTCTCTCACTCATTCACTCTCTCTCTCACTCATTCACACTCTCTCTCACTCATTCACACTCTCTCTCTCTCTCACTCTCTCTCTCTCTCTCACTCATTCACACTCTCTCTCTCTCACTCATTCACACTCTCTCTCTCTCTCTCTCTCACTCACTCACACTCTCCCTCTCTCTCTCTCTCTCTTACTCACTCACTCACACACTCTCTCTCTCTCTCACTCGTTCACACTCTCTCTCTCTCACTCATTCACACACTCTCTCTCTCACTCACACACTCTCTCTCTCTCTCTCACTCATTCACACTCTCTCTCTCACTCATTCACACTCTCTCACTCATTCACACTCTCTCTCTCACTCATTCACACTCTCTCACTCATTCACTCTCTCTCACTCATTCACTCTCTCTCGCTCACTCATTCACTCACTCTCTCTCTCACTCATTCTCTCTCTCTCTCTCTCTCTCTCTCTCTGTCACTCATTCTCTCTCTCTCTCTCTCTCACTCATTCTCTCTCTCTCTCTCTCATTCACACACACTCTCTCTCTCTCTCTCACTCATTCTCTCTCTCTCTCTCTCTCTCTCTCTCTCTCTGTATGTGTGTACAGACCTGCTAGAAGCCACTTTGTTGTTAAAAGTGTTTCTTGGATCCGTGTCGTCTTTAACAAACACATCAGTATTAAGAGCAAGTACTGTAGTTTTCCTGCTATGCAGCCTATTTATTGAAGTAGTTGGTGCCCCACCAATGTTTTACATAGAACACGCCACTGTAAATACATAACATGTAATAAAACACAATGCTGTAGATGGGAAAGTGGAGCAGCTGAATGAAAGGAGAGATCGTTACACAGTGATTTATTCTTGTATTTAAAGTCCAACTAAAACTTCAACTAACACAAAGTGTCCTCTAGAAGTCTAAATAAGTTGGTTTCCACCATTTAACATATCACTGTTTGTTGAATTCAGACTCATTCATGTTGTGAGGAAAAGTTCTGACTCAGACACACAAAGCAAAACAGACGAAAAAGTCAGGACTAACAAACGTCTTCTATCACTAATACTGATAAAATAAGAAAGTCATGCTTTGAGAATAAGGTCAGTGTAGAGGAGAAATCTGATCACTGATTGGCTGATTTACAGTAACCAGGTTTCTACTGTGCATGTTAACATGTTCCCAGATTACCCACATAACCTGGTTTCTCTGAGTAACCTGGTTATGTAAGTGCATGTAAACACACTGATAGATGTTCAAATCTATATTTTCCTTCTTTCAGCAGAAACTGGTCTGCAGGATGTTTCAGATTATAAGAACAGTCTGAGGATGAGATTTCAAGAAGTGACTGAAGGAATTGATGAAGATGAAAGAACCCTCCTCAATGATATCTACACTGAGCTCTACATCACAGAGGGACGGAGTGAAGACGTTAATACCCAACATGAGGTGAGGCAGCTTGAGACAGCTTCCAAGATGAAGACCCTCTATGACACTCCAATCAAGTGTCACGACATCTTTAAACCCTTACCTGACAAACAGAAATACATCAGAGTCGTTATGACGAACGGTGTCGCTGGTGTTGGAAAAACCTTCTCAGTGCTGAAGTTCACTCTGGACTGGGCAGAGGGCTCAAAAAATCAAGATGTCAGTCTGGTGATTCCACTTTCATTCAGGGAGCTGAACTTGATCAAAGATGAACGGTACAGTCTCCTCATGTTGATCCATAAGTTCCATCCAACATTACAGGAGGTCACAGCAGAAAATCTCAAGTCTAAAGACTGTAAAGTTGTGTTCATCTTTGACGGCCTGGATGAAAGCAGACTTTCACTGGATTTCAACAACAGGAAGGAGGTCGTATCTGATGTCAAACAGCAGTCATCAGTCAATGTGCTGTTTACAAACCTCATCAAGAGGAATCTGCTTCCCTCGGCTCTCATCTGGATAACTTCCCGACCTGCAGCAGCCAATCAGATCCCTCCTACATGTGTTAACAGGGTAACAGAAGTACGAGGCTTCACTGACGACCAGAAGGAGGAGTACTTCAGGAAGAGATTCAGTAATGAAGAGCTGTCCAACAGAATCATCTCACACGTCAAGACATCCAGGAGCCTCCACATCATGTGTTACATCCCAGTCTTCTGCTGGATCATTGCTACAGTTCTGGAGCAGATGTTGACTACAGACCAGAGAGGAGAGCTGCCCAAGACCCTGACTGACATGTACTCACACTTCCTGCTGCTTCAGACAAAGAGGAAGAAGAACAAGTATGATAAGGGACATGAGACGAGTCCACAGGAGCTGACGAAAGCTGACAGGAAACTTCTTTTGAAGCTGGGGAGGCTGGCGTTTGAACAACTGCAGAAAGGAAACATCATATTTTACCAAGAAGATCTGGAGCAGTGTGGTCTTGATGTCACAGAGGCCTCGGTGTTATCAGGATTTTGTACAGAGATCTTCAGAAGAGAGAAAGTGTTCTCCAAGAAAACAGTCTACTGCTTTGTTCATCTGAGCATTCAGGAGTTTCTGGCTGCAGTCTACATGTACCACTGTTACACCAGCAGCAACACAGAGGTACTGAAGGACTTCCTGGGAGAAGACTTCAAATGCAGCAAATCAATTCTCAGGAAAATTCTTGCTTTTTTCAGAAATAATGATAGCCGTGACTCATCTCTGGATGACTTCCTGAAGAGAGCGATGGAGAAATCTCTCCAAAGTAAAAATGGCCACCTGGACCTGTTTGCTCGCTTCCTTCATGGCCTCTCTCTGGAGTCCAACCAGGGTCTCTTAGGAGGCCTGCTGGGTCAGACAGAGAACAGTCCAGAAATCATCCAGAGAGTCATCAACAACCTGAAGGAGATGAACACTGGTAATATCTCTCCTGACAGAAGCATCAACATCTTCCACTGTCTGATGGAGATGAACGACCTCTCAGTACATCAGGAGATCCAAGAGTTCCTGAAGTCAGAGAACAGATCAGAGAAGGAACTCTCTGTGATCCACTGCTCAGCTCTGGCCTACATGCTGCAGATGTCAGAGGAGGTTCTGGATGAGTTGGACCTGATGAAGTACAACACATCAGAGGGGGGACGACAGAGACTGATCCCAGCTGTGAGGAACTGCAGAAAGGCTCTGTAAGTCCAGATGTGATTAACATTATAAATCAGTGCAGATTAGTAGTTTAGTTCTTCAAATATAAATAATATAAAATTCTCATTATTGTTAAAATAGTGCTCTACTTGTTCATAGCTGAAATAATATGTCAGTTATATTTAATCTCAGATGTTCTTGAGCTGTTTCAAATTCAGTCAGTTCAAAGTCATTCAGTTAATCTATTTATTTCTAGTAATTATTGGATTTTACAGTCTTTTCTTCTATTTATCTTCCTTTGGGTGACGGAGGCGTCATTCAAACCTGGTAAAACAAATGAAGGACTTTAGAGGTTGTGGTTGAGGTTTTATTACAGAACATATATCAGTATTTTACAGTTATCAGTGAATGTAGTGAAGTTATTATTACATGAGAAGCTTCTGCAAATAATATATAATCAGACAGACACTGTTTTTACTGCTATGATTAAGAGTTTAAAATAAGATCTGTATCATTTTCCAAAGGTGATTTCTGAAGTCAGAGAGATTTGCTTTCATCATCATTATTTTTCTTAATGGTTTCTGAGTCATTTCATAGTGAGCACGAGGGATCAGTAAATCACCAAACTGATTCAGTAATTAAGTGATATTACACGTGATGCTTACCGCATCACTGTCGTGTCAACAATGACGGTAAATCACACCCTCGAGGGTAATATTGCGATTATACAACATTTACCAACAAAATAAAAGATGTAAACAAAATGTATTTATATTGTGAGGCAGTTCGCTCTAAAAATAAAAAAACTTTTTTCTTGTGTTATATCCGTTTCTATGGAAATACATAGGGATATGACTAATACCTGGAAAACAATCACTCACGTCACTAGACTGCTATGTAATGAAACCTAGTTTACTACTCCAGCAAGTAGACTGACCCTTAGTAACGACCAAGCAACAGAGACGATTTCTAGTCCCTGTTGAGTCAGCCAGCCAACTTGAGCTAATGCTTTCTAGAGATCGCGACATTTCCCAAACTGAATAAATACGACATTTATAAACACAAAACTGCTTTGCCAGCTCAATCCTGTTGTAACTAAGAAAAAAAAATCTGAAAAAAAAATCCATGGACAGATTTAGCTGCTACGTCCGCAAACTTCACAGACATTTTTAAGCTAGTAGCTCCGTGTCACCGACTCACCGGCACAGCTGATGGAGGATGCCGGAGTGGAAGCTGAGATAAACTCAACTGAAGGGAAAATGATTCAGTTTTACTATTTATGGGGGAGCCGGTTAACGATAACGAGTGGAGAAGGGTTCGGGATTTTCAGTGTGTGTGTGTGTAACTCGTCCCACAGTCTCAGAGTTCAATCCAGTCGGTAAAGGGTCCGTTTTGTTTTCCCCACAACCCCTAATCAGTTCAGTTCAATCCAGTTTCACAAACATAAAAGGAGGAAAACTCAAAACTCCGATCCGGGTTTTCACCGCAGATCCCCACAAAACAAAATAACCCAAAGACATTAGCAAAGCAACACAGTACATAAACGGTGTACAGTTCTAATGAACGACGGAGTGATATTTTTATTAATTCAACTTCAATATCACATACAGATAACATAAATGGAGTAATATAACAGAAATATAGAACAAACAAATATACAACGCCAGGGATTACAGATAAATATGAAATGAAAATGGTGCAGTAGAAAATAAAGATATAAAAAATAAATGTACATTACAATTACAATTATATTAGTTTATTAAATTTGGAGCACAAATTTATAGTCTTCACAGCTTTTCTATTGCATGTGGTAGACAATGTTTTAATGTAGGATTCTGTTTCTTCTTTAAATGAACAAAAAGAGGGTTTACATTTTAACACCTTACATTAATGTATATAAAACTTGGCCAGCAATATGATAAGAGTGATGAGGCATTATTCATTTGAGCAACTTGATGAAATTTACGTCACACGGACCCTCATGGACGCAGAAACTATCATTTCAGCGTCAGTGTGCTGTCATGCTGATTTGAGCACGTTCTAAATGTCTAGTTGACCAATCAGATTGCTTGGTCAGAACTACATGTTGTATAATGTCAGTTATACAACAATATCTAAAGTTTGCTAACATTAACCTACATTAGCCTCCGTAAACTACTGGTCATACGAGACAAAACCCCTGAGTGTGTTGAACCGAGCCTTTTATTTCTCATGAATTCAACTTTTTATTTTAAAGAGGGAAGTCGTGTTACACAGTCTTGTTTTTAAGTCTTTCTTACATTCTGTTAGTCACAGAAAGAAACTCTCAGGTGTTTTCTCTCTTGTTGGTGTAGAGAAGAGTAGTAGCAGGAAATGCACAGAGGTCTGATGAATATATAAGAGCAGAATGATAGAATTCAGACTGTTTAAAGAGATCTTATACACATTAAAGGTCAATGTTATATTTTAATGCTGATACCCTGATAACATCTTTCTGATGACATCATTTTGAAAATAATTCAACCTTATTGGTTTGTTAATTGTGTTTGTGCGCTGAATCAGTTTTTCAGATTCTCAGAAAAGAATGTTGACAACTAAACATCATGCAGTCGTCTGTCCTGCACATCTAAATATTGAATTACATTAATATTTGATATGTACAGGTCTGATATTGTCAAGCCATTTGTTTCATTTGTGTTTGTCAACTGTCACTAAATTTTGCCGCTTATGGATGTGAACCTGACAGCAGGTAGCAATGAGAGATGATCTTTCTCAACTGTAACTGTTCACTGAGTTGAACTGAGTAAAAATATCCTGCAGTCAAATTAAAAATTAAAAATAGTGGACAGTAAAAATGTTTTTCTTATCAAGATGTCCTCATGCTAACTTTGTGGAGACAGACATGGGATCAGATCACACAGACAGACTGAGCACATTATGCAAGCCTCAATGTAACTCCATTTTCTCTCCCTTCATCCGCAAGATTAAAGCAAAACAAAGATTAAAAGTCTGCAGGTATGAGAGAGAGTGATGAGAATTATTGTTTCATCCAAGCACAGTGAGATACGATTAGCTGAACTAGGAGTGCTCTGGTAGCCTACTGGTTAAGATACATGTCATATAATCACAATATCAGTGGTTTGATTCAGGTGGCTGACCTTTGTTGCATGTCATTCCCTGTCTCTCTCTCTCCTCTTGTTTCCTGTTATCTCTCAACTGTCGCTTTACATTAAAGGAATAAAATGCCTCAGAAAAAAATATATGTATTTTTAAAAAAGATGAGCTGAATCACTGATGTGAAGAGCAAATGTTAATCAAAATAGGGAATGTCAAACTGTTTCATCATCAAATGCAGGAAGTAAATATAAAGTGTCGTCTTTCATGATAACATATGTTGTAATATATGTGTCATTACAGACTTTCTGGCTGTGAACTCTCAGAGACTCACTGTGAAGTTGTGGCCTCAGCTCTGAAGTCCAACCCCTCCCATCTGAGAGAGCTTGACCTGAGTGCAAACTTCATGCAGTATGGTCTGACTGGTTCAGGATTGAAGCTTCTATCTGCTGGACTGGAGAGTCCAAACTGTAGACTGGAGACTCTGAGGTCAGTTCACTGGCTTTAGCTTTGGCAGTTTTTTCTATATATTCAATTCAAATCCTTCACTGAAGTTCACATGTTTGGTTAATACATATTTGGGATTTCCCTGAGCACAAATCTGTAGAATTTAAATTTAAAATCCACAGTCTTATTCTGTGTAAAAATGATTTCCAAAGTTTAAACTAATATGAGGCTTCAGCAGTCTGAGTTACACATATCAAGTAAGTATTTTTGTGTTTCTTCAGTGTTTCCTTGCTGAGCTGCAGTGGAGGGACCATAACTCAAAGAGGGAATTTTGAACTAAATAGTCTGTAACTTTGAGTCAGACAAATCAAGTGGTAGTCTACCAAACTGTCAAAGCCTCATATCAGCTTCAGCTGAACTTATGAACTCATTTCCTACAGTGTAGCTGTGTTAGGAAGAGACCACTTCACAGTCAGTATGGACAGGAGGAATCATTACTGCCACCAATAACATGTTTTAATTACACAAACCTACTAAACTACCAAATACAGGAAGAAGGAGGTCATGTAATAAATAATGAACAGGTTTAGTTCAACATGTCTGATTTCATATTGATCCTGTAATTTCAGACTTGACTGAATTCAGCAGCATTTTATGAATCAATTTTATGAATGAACTCATGGAAGTCAACTCAATAAATATTATTATTATTATTATTATTATTATTATCACAATAAAGGGAGTTAATCTATGGAACAACCATAATGAAGAAATGAAAACATGTAGAACATTAAGTAAGTTTAAACAAATCTTTAAAAATAACATTGAACAGATATAGAATGGATGAACAAAGAGGTGGTCTGGAATAATATGATTTGGTAGGAGTGTCTTTTTGACTTGTGTTGTTTTTGTTTGTTGTTATTGGTTCTATGCAAGTTATCTTTATTCTCTTGTGTTGTTTTGAATGTTTTTTGGCTTTGACTTGATTAATAAATTATAAAAAGGGGTAGGACTAGAAAAGTTCCATTGAATGATTATTATTTGTGTTTCTTACTGAAAGTTTGCTGTTATTTTTATTTCTTTTGTTTTGCTGCCTATATATTTTATTTTGTTATTTTAACATGTGCAAACTAAAAAATAATCTAACCTAATGAATCAGTGTTGACATGAATATGTGTCTGAATGTTGTGGTAACATTTGGATGATGACTGTAGAAGGCTGACATCATGATGATCCACAATAACGCAATGACAAAGTTACTCTGCTCATTTTAGAGAAAAGCTCATTGATGAGGACATAGTAATGTTGAACTACACATTTAAAACCTGAACACATCTGATTGGATTATAAATGGATTTTAATCTACATCATTTATTCTTTATTCAGATTGTGGCTCTGCAGGTTGTCAGAGACCACCTGTGCTTCTCTGGCCTCAGCTCTGAAGTCCAACCCCTCCCATCTGAGACATCTGGATCTGTCTGGAAACGACGTGTGTGACGTGAAGCTACTGTGTGATTTTCTGGAGAGTCCAGACTGTAGACTGGAGACTCTGAGGTCAGTTCACTGACTGTCTGTTACTATTGTTGATCTTAATGTTTAACAACTGAACCTAATTTATGTACATACATAACTTACATCCGTGAAGTTCATTTTCTTTTTTCCATATTTTCATTTTTTTACTGTACAAAGTTTAGTCTGTAGTTATAAAAGCTGACTGATTCTTAAAGAAAGTGTAGAAAATGTCCACTGTTAGTTGTTAAAGTAAATGAATGTTTATAACTTTTGGTAAAGAGTCACATCTGTATACAGAAGATCCTCTCAACTAATATCTGTTTTAAATTGATCAAGTTTACTTGCTGAAGGAGAAATATTTCTTTATTATATTATTTAATGTCTTTAATGAATAATGTCTGATAATTGATATTGATCCTTCACAATAATCTCTCTCTCTCTCTCTCTCTCTCTCTCACACACACACACACACACACACACACACACACACACACACACACACACACACACACACACACACACACACATACTGATCTAAATGCAGGTGTTTCAAGTATTTTTTATGAATCAGTGTTGACATGAATATGTGTCTGAATGTTGTGGTGACATTTGGATGATGTCTGTAGAAGGCTGACATCATGATGATCCACAATAACACAATGACAAAGTTACTCTGCTCATTTTAGTGAAAAGCTCATTGAGGAGGACATAGTAATGTTGAACTACACATTTAAAACCTGAACACATCTGATTGGATTATAAATGGATTTTAATCTACATCATTTATTCTTTATTCAGATTGAGTTCCTGCAGGTTGTCAAAGGCCAGCTGTGCTTCTCTGGCCTCAGCTCTGAAGTCCAACCCCTCCCATCTGAGATATCTGGAGCTGTCTGGAAACGACGTGTGTGACGTGAAGCAGCTGTGTGATTTTCTGGAGAGTCCACACTGTAGACTGGAGATTCTGGGGTCAGACACCATTTTTTACTTCTGTGCTGAGATAAATATGATGTGACAGTTGTGGTGACACTAAACTGCAGACATAAAGCTGATATTATGCTGATCCACACTGAGGATCTATTTTCTTCTTCAGTGGTTTAGTCCATTGACTGTCAGAACAATGTTGAGCTGCACATTTAAAACCTTCATATAACAAGAAAAATCTACACTGGATAATTCACTCTGAACCTCTGAAACTCTTTAATTTTACATTAAATTTTACCTTCACTTTAGGGCTGGGCGATATGACTAAATCAATATCAGGATTATTTCAAACTTTTACCTCGATTATGATTAATGAACAATTATTTTTTTTATATGCTTTTTTTTTTTACACTGCCCTCATAGTTCTCTGACAAGGTCTGTACTGTAAACATGCTGAACTACTGGGATATTTTTTTTCCAATGAAACATATGTTAACTTTGTATTTTTTAATTAATTTTTGAAACACACACAGATAAACTATTTATGGTTATTTATTGAATATTTCAAACAGTTGAAATCAAAGCACACATCACTTGAAATGAAAATGTCTTGTGAAAAAGGTCACATTTTAGTTCTAAAGTAAAAAGCAAGTTCCCTAAAAAAAAGTAGAAAATAATAACTTGCATCTCTTGCAAACAAAATAAATTATTTTAAATAACGCCATGTGTGAAAATGTTAATGCAACACCGCTGATTAAGCTTCTTTGCTTATGATGAAGACGTAGACAGCTCTGTGCTCTCTGGGGTACTTTCCCTGTGGACTGCAGCTGCTGACTCCATCATCTCTGTTCTGACTTCTTCCTGAATGGTGGGGACATGGTGTGCAGAAGTGTATGCTTCCAGTAGTTCTTCTGTGATGGGTTCTGAGAACTTCTCCTTAAGGTACTCAAGGATGCAGGTTTTGATTGTTTTAGTCAGCTCCATGTCATCTTCCTCCTCAGCCAGCACTCATGAATGGAGGATGTGTAGGACAGAGTTCACAAATGAAATGGTCACATACTCTTCTCCTGACAGGACATCTGTGAACTCCATCAATGGGGAGAGAGCTTTGTTGACAGCCTCTAAGACATCCAGGTCAGCCCAAGATGGAACAAGTTGCCTTGATTTCTCATCATCAGCGAGGATCTGTGTGATGGCTTTCTTTTGCTCAAGGATCCTTGCACTCATCATTTGCATTGATCCCCATCTGGTGGCACATGCAGTTTTCAACTTGTGTTGTGGCAGGTTCAGCTCTTGTTGTGCCTTCACAAGTGCCTTCTTCTTTTTCCAACTATAGGAAAAAGCACTGACAATCTTTTTGCAAACCCTCATTTCCTGCTGCACATGTTGATCTTCCATTGCATTTTCTGAAATACACACACATGAAAAGATGAATTATTATTTTATTGAGGGTTTGACTTATACCTAAAGACTTAACAAACTTGCAAAATAATAGATGAGGAGAAATCTCTTAATTCAAAGCTACTTAATTAATAATAGATTAATAACAGACTTCTAGAGTAATTTTTATTTCTACTTTAATGATGACTCATTGTAGCGTTGTTTTACATTGTAATGTGAAGTTAACATTGTAATATGAAGCACATTGTAACATTGCTATATGAATAGTTAATTATTATTGTTACAGTATTTATTTAAAGTGAACTAAAAGATAGCTCTAGCTCAACTGTAGCATAGTGTCTGATCAGCTGATGTGTTGCCTATCGATTGCCAGGTGCAACCTGTGTCCAAAACATTGCTCCCGTGTCCGTCCATTGAGCTGTGTAGCTTTGACGACGTTAGTGCTGTTGTCTGTCGTAATGGTCATGAGGTTCTCTTCCATGAGGTCCCATGCAGACAGCATATTTCTCAGGCCCTGTGCAATCATTTCTGATGTGTCATCATCTGCAAAATATGCCGTCTTCAGGCATCTGTTGCACAGGTTCCATTCATCGTCAATGTAGTGCGACGTAAGGCTCAAGTATGGCTCCATCCTTGTACTTGACCAGAGATCAGACGTTCCTACAAAGTACTGAACAGATTTGAGTTCAGCAGCTACCTTTTCACGACATGTTTTGTACATGTTGGGCACCGCTGTTTGGGAAAAATATTTTTGCGATGGCACAGTGTATCTTTTGTCGAGGGTTTTAACAAGATGTTTAAACCCACTATGTTCCACAGTGGCTACGGGATCCATATCCTTCATGACGTAATATGCAATAGCATCAGTTATTTCTTTCCATCTTCTTGAATCCTTTGCATAATGTGCGGCATTTGTAAATGCTTGTGTTAGCGTCAGCTGCTTTGTGGAAGCACTTTAGCGTTTGTCAGTCTCTCTCTTTTTTTGAGCCATGAACTCTTCATATTGGGTAATGTGGTTGTGTTCCAAGTGATTAAACAGATTGGTGGTGTTACCTTTGGTCACTGAAATTGTTTTTCCAAAGTGTTTACATTTGACTTATTTTTGCTCTGTGTCGTCTTCACTGAAGCTGAAATGTGTCCAAACCACGGACACGGTATTCTTTTTAGTCATAAGCTGCTCAGGTTGAGGCCTATTTGTTGGCTCAGTGTCAGTGCTTGTGTCATCCATGGTGCCAGTTTGCTTTGAGTGAACTCGCACTAACGTTAGTTGAACGGGGCGGAGGCACATGACTGAACACAACATAGTATTGTTTTAAAGGGACAGTTCATGAACGCACGCATTGGGGAAATTATTAACCGACTTAACCAACATGAGAAAGATTAAGTCAGTGAGAGGGTCTTAATGTCGGTCTTGATACATTTTCGGTTAATTGCCCAGTCCTACTTCACTTTAAATTTGGTTCTTTAAATTTAAACCAAAAATCTCAATCAGACAGCAACAAATATAATATCCAGTATTTACTTGTTCCAACACTATTATGAAGCTGTGCAGTGTTTATATTAACAGAAATATTTAAACACAAGATGCTGTGATTTTTTTCATGGCGACGTCATTCCATTAAATGTAAATAATGTCGATATGTTGAACATCATTTTCCTCCTATTTTCCCAACATCCATCCTGACATATTTGATATCATTATAAATGTTGGGATCTTGAGTAGAATCTGAAATATTCATGTGGATTTTTAACTTGTGTTTGGCTGCGCAACATGAGTTTGTATAGATGGAGTCACTGGTGGAGCTGCAGAGTTTAAGAGGTGAAGTCACTACGTCTTTATTGAAGTAGCAGCATGTTGTCATTAATATTAATGAGAGCTCTTTTTCACTGTTTGTATTTGAAAGTCTTTAACCTGCATCCTGTTGGGTTCAGCTGGTTGGAGTTTCCATTTTCTAAACTTCTACATTCTAAACCTTCTTCAGCTCTGAACAGATTATGAAACTTTGCATGATTTCAAACATGAACTTTGTTTTCTAAAGTGACGTCATTTATTCTTTATTCAGATTGAGTGGCTGCAGTTTGTCAGAGATCAGCTGTGCTTCTCTGGTCTCAGCTCTTAAGTCCAACCTCTCATCCCATCTGAGATATCTGGATGTAAGAGGAAATAACCTGAAGGACTCGGACATGAAACAGCTGTCTGATCTTAAGGAGAGTCCACACTGTAGACTGGAGAATCTGAGGTCAGTTCACTGACTGTAGAAACTGTAGAAAATGTCCACTGTTAGTTGTTAAAGTAAATGAATGTTCATAATTTTTGGTAAAGAGTCATATCTGTATACAGAAGATCCTCTCAACTAATATCTGTTTTAAATTGATCAAGTTTACTTGCTGAAGGAGAAATATTTCTTTATTAGATTATTTAATGTGTTTAATGAATAATGTCTGAACATTGATATTTATTTTTTAGAACACACACACACATACAGGGACACAGAGAGATCAATGCAGGTGTTTAAAGTATTTTTTATAAATCAGTGTTGACATGAATATGTGTCTGAATGTTGTGGTGACATTTGGATGATATCTGTAGAAGGCTGACATCACAGCCAGCAGGACAGGGGGGCACTGGGGGGCAATGCCTGTCCAATTGGGATTTTGTGCCCCACCCAAACTTCAGATTCATGGAAACTTCCTGTCTTACTGTACGTGACTGAAGTTAGGCTACATCGCACACGCACTGTCACAACGCAGTTTCATGTAGCTAACATCTAGATGAAAGTTGGAAACTGTGGCTAAGCAGTTATGTTTGAGCCACTTTTTAACAAAAACTCGTCCAGAGGATGAAGCATGTTGGGACCAGGCCGTGCCTTAAAGTGAAGTCACGGCAGGATGGTTGTGAGACATTTGTTGGCTTTATGCCATGAACACATGAACCTGCCAAGTGGGAGGAGCAGTAGTTTTCTTTGAGTTTATCAGACAGACAGGAGTAATGTGCAGGATTTAATCTTTGGTCCACAGTCCGAAGCAGAAGGTGGCGGTAATGCACCTCATACGCTGGTTGCCAATAGCTGTTATAAACCAAAAAGAAAACGTTTTTTCCAACAGAGTGGTACATCCTGTCAGTCGAGGTGTTTCCTATCTCTGCAGCCGAACACAGCAGCTCCTCTGCGGACTGTTTCATCCTGACGGTCCCGGTGTTTCCTCCGCAGGCTCCACTTCACTCAGCTGCCCGACAGATCCGCTGCTTCTTCCCACTTTAACCTGAATAACAAACCGGGGCTCGGTGCTCCGGTTGGATCCAGACGGAGAGCCGGGGCTATATGGGAGGCTAGCGGAGCGTTAGCCGCAGTATGACCGGAGGGAAGCACAGCCAGCTAGCCTCCGCTAGCCTTCCAGCTAACGTTACCTCCGGTTTCACTACAGGCAGATTCACTCGCTACAGTGGGCGAGGAAATAAAACCAATGAATCAATAAGTACAAACACTGTTGATTTCTTCCCGTGGAGCCGACATGCAAACTATTTAGGTTCAGTAAATCCCAGCTGTCAGTCAGCCTGGTGAAGGCAGGTTAGTCTGTGGACAGAGACGCTCAACGCCTGTCGGAGGCGTTTAAGGAGGAGCGAAAGCGCACCGCTGTAAAGGAAAGAGGTTTGCTGGATTTAGAACACAAGACAAAACGAGAGCATCACTGCGAAATGACAATAATAATCAATTATCGTTTTATCTCCATTATCTTGGAGATGTGTGTAACAGATGTGTGTAACAACAGATCCAGATGCGCATCAGATCATCCATGTTGACTGGACACCTGAACAACTTGACGTTTTTGTCTTTTGAAAGAGAACTAACTGAGACTTGTGATTACAATGACATAATCAACCTTTCCAACTCAAAGCCCAGAAGACTCGGCCTTGTGTAGGAATAGTAGCCGCAGGTAAGCCAGTGTTATTTATCCTGGCCCGCCGTGGCATGTTAGGATTGTGGTTTCTGTGAGGAAGTTCTGAACTGTAACATATTCATTGTTCAATTTGTTTCAAGAGTTATGCAGTGTTGGTTTGGTTATTACAGTGGAAACCGCCTGTATTGATCACAGTTACAGTGATCAATCGCTTATATGGATCACAAAGCTTGAGACTGAATCATTCTTATACAAATGTTGTTTAAATAGTTTGCTTATACTAATCAAGTACAGTGTTCATTTTGGGCCTTTTCATACATGAATCCATATGGAAAAAATTGTACAACTACAGTAATTCTATTTTTTTTTTTTATTTTACTCCCATGAAACATGTTTGATATGTTCCTGGCGGCTGCGGCACCATTACTGCCTCGTGGTAACCCGTCTGCTTCCAGCTGGTGACCTGAGGCTGCTGCTGCCTGCACATTGAAATCATGACGGGAAAAAGAAAATCATTTTCTCTCAATGAAAAACGTTGTTTCCTCGAAGCTCATGACAAACTGCCAAAAACCAGCCAACGAGATGCAGCAGCGACACAACAACCAGCGTTTAAACAGCTGTACTGTATCTTGAAACAGTCAGTAAAATTCATTAAATAGAGAAGCTGCTCGTTTCATTACTTTATATTCATGTAATAAATATACAAATGTCAATTAGATGGTATTCTGCATGAGAAATAAAGAAAAAATGTTTAAAAATCAGTTATAATAATCATTTGTTGATAGTGATCAATTTGATCCAGACAGATGTGATCAATATAAACAGTTTCCACTTTATTGTGTTATTCCTTCTTTTATGTATAGAAAGCCATTCATCTGACTCATTTACGTTAAACTACCAAAAAAAAAGAAGGAAATGTCTGATCTATGAGCATGTAAAAAGGAGTGCCCACCGGTGACGACCTTGTGCCCCCCTGCTGATAATTGTCTGGCGCCGCTCTGGCTGATATTATGATGATCCACAATAACACAATGACAAAGTTACTCTGCTCATTTTAGTGAAAAGCTCATTGATGAGGACATAGTAATGTTGAACTACACATTTAAAACCTGAACACATCTGATTGGATTATAAATGGATTTTAATCTACATCATTTATTCTTTATTCAGATTGACTGACTGCAGTTTGTCAGAGATCAGCTGTGCTTCTCTGGTCTCAGCTCTGAAGTCCAACCTCTCCCATCTGAGAAAGTTGAATCTGTCTGAAGGAAAGTTTCAGGAATCAGACGTGAAGCTACTGTGTGATTTTCTGGAGAGTCCAGACTGTAGACTGGAGACTCTGAGGTCAGTTCACTGACTGTCTGTTACTATTGTTGATCTTAATGTTTAACAACTGAACCTAATTTATGTACATACATAACTTACATCCATGAAGTTCATTTTCTTTTTTCCATATTTTCATTTTTTTACTGTACAAAGTTTAGTCTGTAGTTATAAAAGATGACTGATTCTTAAAGAAACTGTAGAAAATGTCCACTGTTAGTTGTTAAAGTAAATGAATGTTTATAACTTTTGGTAAAGAGTCACATCTGTATACAGAAGATCCTCTCAACTAATATCTGTTTTAAATTGATCAAGTTTACTTGCTGAAGGAGAAATATTTCTTTATTATATTATTTAATGTGTTTAATGAATAATGTCTGATAATTGATATTGATCCTTCACAATAATCTCTCTCTCTCACACACACACACTGATCTAAATGCAGGTGTTTAAAGTATTTTTTATGAATCAGTGTTGACATGAATATGTGTCTGAATGTTGTGGTGACATTTGGATGATGTCTGTAGAAGGCTGACATCATGACAAAGTTACTCTGCTCATTTTAGTGAAAAGCTCATTGATGAGGACATAGTAATGTTGAACTACACATTTAAAACCTGAACACATCTGATTGGATTATAAATGGATTTTAATCTACATCATTTATTCTTTATTCAGATTGAGTTCCTGCAAGTTGTCAGAGACCAGCTGTGCTTCTCTGGCCTCAGCTCTGAAGTCCAACCCCTCCCATCTGACATATCTGGATCTGTCTGGAAACGACGTGTGTGACGTGAAGCAGCTGTGTGATTTTCTGGAGAGTCCACACTGTAGACTGGAGTATCTGGGGTCAGACACCATTTTTTACTTCTGTGCTGAGATTAATATGATGTGACAGTTGTGGTGACACTAAACTGCAGACATAAAGCTGATATTATGCTGATCCACACTGAGGATCTATTTTCTTCTTCAGTGGTTTAGTCCATTGACTGTCAGAACAATGTTGAGCTGCACATTTAAAACCTTCATATAACAAGAAAAATCTACACTGGATAATTCACTCTGAACCTCTGAAACTCTGCTTTTATCTTTTCTATTTGACAGTTTTTAACCTGCATCCTGTTGGGTTCAGCTGTTTGGAGTTTCCATCTTCTAAACTTTAGGACAAAAAAATAGATTTTCAGATTAATTGCCATTCTTATTTGAATGATCAATAATTGATTATTGAAATCCAGAGATGGATCTTTGCATTTGTGTCTTTACTCAGTAAACATGTACATGTGCTCTGTGTTGTGTGTGTGTGCAGTGGTTACTTGTTGTAAATGGTTCAGTTAGAGCAGCATGATGTGTAAAATGTCCACTTTGTTTAAATCAAGTTATTACAACGTGCACAAAAATTTTATTTTAAGTGTAAAAGTAACGTAGATGCTAGCTGCTATATTAGCTGCCTTGAGTCACCACAGTCCCGTAAACCGTGACGTGAATAGTTTCAGTCTGTGGACCCGCCGCAGTTTACGGGACTGTGGTGACTCAGGATGGTCAGCTGACTCTGGCTGTCTCGTAGGGGATCTAGAGATCACATCTACAAGAGGAACAGACTGAAAAAAGACTCCACACACTGATCTGAGCTCTGGGTTTGTGTTTGTTAACGAGATATTATCTCTGACTACGAGATGTGAAAGCGTGGAAGTGGACTGAACAGTGTGCAGATTCTACTGTATTCAGTCTGTCTCTACCTGCTGGGGAGCTAACGCCAGCCAGCAGCTGTCTGCAGGTATCAGACTGATGTCAACACAAATACAAACAGTGCAGATGAACTAATGAGCAGACTTTCAGTTTCTGCTGTCTGTGCTCAAAGTGATAAAGTTGAAACAGCAGGTACTGACAGTCCATGTGTTGCATTATGGGATAGCATTTATGTGTTTTAAATGTACATAATGATGAAGCTTTTGCAAGTGATGCAGGTCTTTTATTATTCTTGCTCAACTGTTTTGCACATGTAGACCTAAAACATATAAATGTGTCGTGTTTTAGTCTTTTGACATTTTTACTTGTGTTTGGCTGAACAACATGAGTTTGTATAGATGGTAGGGCTGGTCGATTATGGCAAAAATCATAATCACGATTATTTAACACAATTACTTTTTGACTCTCATTTTTGCCAATGCTGATATATATGCACATATTTTTTTCCACCTGGCTGAGGAGACTATTACACCTGCAATCATAGATTGTACTAATGATCAAGAAAGACAATATATGAAGGAAGAACTTATGAAGACTGGAGTTCAGGAGCTCAGCATTAAAACACATGAACCTGCCAAGTGGGTGGAGCAGTAGTTTTCTTTGAGTTTATCAGACAGACAGGAGTAATGTGCAGGATTTAATCTTTGGTCCACAGTCCGAAGCAGAAGGTGGCGGTAATGCACCTCATACGCTGGTTGCCAATAGCTGTTATAAACCAAAAAAAAGAAGAAAAAGGAAAAAGTTTTTTCCAACAGAGTGGTACATCCTGTCAGCCGAGGTGTTTCCTATCTCTGCAGCCGAACACAGCAGCTCCTCTGCGGACTGTTTCATCCTGACGGTCCCGGTGTTTCCTCCGCAGGCTCCACTTCACTCAGCTGCCCGACAGACCCGCTGCTTCTTCCCACTTTAACCTGAATAACAAACCGGGGCTCGGTGCTCCGGTTGGATCCAGACGGAGAGCCGGGGCTAGCTGGGAGACTAGCGGAGCGTTAGCCGCAGTATGACCGGAGGGAAGCACAGCCAGCTAGCCTCCGCTAGCCTCCCAGCTAACGTTACCTCCGGTTTCACTACAGGCAGATTCACTCGCTACAGTGGGCGAGGAAATAAAACCAATGAATCAATAAGTACAAACACTGTTGATTTCTTCCCGTGGAGCCGACATGCAAACTATTTAGGTTCAGTAAATCCCAGCTGTCAGTCAGCCTGGTGAAGGCAGGTTAGTCTGTGGACAGAGACGCTCAACGCCTGTCGGAGGCGTTTAAGGAGGAGCGAAAGCGCACCGCTGTAAAGGAAAGAGGTTTGCTGGATTTAGAACACAAGACAAAACGAGAGCATCACTGCGAAATGACAATAATAAACAATAATCGTTTTATTTCCATTATCTTGTTTTCATAATCGTTGGAAGCCAAAATCGTAATCGGAAGTTAAATTTGATTAACCACACAGCCCTAGATCAAGTTCATATGTTGAACAAGAAATATTTCTTTATTATATTATTTAATGTGTTTTAATGAATAATGTCTGATCATTGATATTGATCCTTCAGAACACACACACACTGATCTAAATGCAGGTGTTTAAAGTATTTTTTATGAATCAGTGTTGACATGAATATGTGTCTGAATGTTGTGGTGACATTTGGATGATGACTGTAGAAGGCTGACATCATGATGATCCACAATAACACAATGACAAAGTTACTCTGCTCATTTTAGTGAAAAGCTCATTGATGAGGACATAGTAATGTTGAACTACACATTTAAAACCTGAACACATCTGATTGGATTATAAATGGATTTTAATCTACATCATTTATTCTTTATTCAGATTGACTGGCTGCAGGTTGTCAGAGACCAGCTGTGCTTCTCTGGCCTCAGCTCTGAAGTCCAACCCCTCCCATCTGAGACATCTGGATCTGTCTCTAAACGACGTGTGTGACGTGAAGCAGCTGTGTGATTTTCTGGAGAGTCCACACTGTAGACTGGAGACTCTGGGGTCAGACACCATTTTTTACTTCTGTGCTGAGATCAATATGATGTGACAGTTGTGGTGACACTAAACTGCAGACATAAAGCTGATATTATGCTGATCCACACTGAGGATCTATTTTCTTCTTCAGTGGTTTAGTCCATTGACTGTCAGAACAATGTTGAGCTGCACATTTAAAACCTTCATATAACAAGAAAAATCTACACTGGATAATTCACTCTGAACCTCTGAAACTCTGTTTTTATCTTTTCTATTTGATAGTTTTTAACCTGCATCCTGTTGGGTTCAGCTGTTTGGAGTTTCCATCTTCTAAACTTTAGGACAAAAAAATAGATTTTCAGATTAATTGCCATTCTTATTTGAATGATCAATAATTGATTATTGAAATCCAGAGATGGATCTTTGCATTTGTGTCTTTACTCAGTAAACATGTACATGTGCTCTGTGTTGTGTGTGTGCAGTGGTTACTTGTTGTAAATGGTTCAGTTAGAGCAGCATGATGTGTAAAATGTCCACTTTGTTTAAATCCAGTTATTACAACGTGCACAAAAATCTTATTTTAAGTGTAAAAGTAACGTAGATGCTAGCTGCTATATTAGCTGCCTTGAGTCACCACAGTCCCGTAAACCGTGACGTGAATAGTTTCAGTCTGTGGACCCGCCGCAGTTTACGGGACTGTGGTGACTCAGGATGGTCAGCTGACTCTGGCTGTCTCGTAGGGGATCTAGAGATCACATCTACAAGAGGAACAGACTGAAAAAAGACTCCACACACTGATCTGAGCTCTGGGTTTGTGTTTGTTAATGAGATATTATCTCTGACTACGAGATGTGAAAGCGTGGAAGTGGACTGAACAGTGTGCAGATTCTACTGTATTCAGTCTGTCTCTACCTGCTGGGGAGCTAACGCCAGCCAGCAGCTGTCTGCAGGTATCAGACTGATGTCAACACAAATACAAACAGTGCAGATGAACTAATGAGCAGACTTTCAGTTTCTACTGTCTGTGCTCAAAGTGATAAAGTTGAAACAGCAGGTACTGACAGTCCATGTGTTGCATTATGGGATAGCATTTATGTGTTTTAAATGTACATAATGATGAAGCTCTTGCAAGTGATGCAGGTCTTTTATTATTCTTGCTCAACTGTTTTGCACATGTAGACCTAAAACATATAAATGTGTCGTGTTTTAGTCTTTTGACATTTTTACTTGTGTTTGGCTGAACAACATGAGTTTGTATAGACGGTAGGGCTGCTCGATTATGGCAAAAATCATAATCACGATTATTTAACACAATTACTTTTTGACTCTCATTTTTGCCAATGCTGATATATATGCACATATTTTTTTCCACCTGGCTGAGGAGGCTATTACACCTGCAATCATAGATTGTACTAATGATCAAGAAAGACAATATATGAAGGAAGAACTTATGAAGACTGGAGTTCAGGAGCTCAGCATTAAAACACATGAACCTGCCAAGTGGGAGGAGCAGTAGTTTTCTTTGAGTTTATCAGACAGACAGGAGTAATGTGCAGGATTTAATCTTTGGTCCACAGTCCGAAGCAGAAGGTGGCGGTAATGCACCTCATACGCTGGTTGCCAATAGCTGTTATAAACCAAAAAAAAGAAGAAAAAGGAAAAAGTTTTTTCCAAACAGAGTGGTACATCCTGTCAGCCGAGGTGTTTCCTATCTCTGCAGCCGAACACAGCAGCTCCTCTGCGGACTGTTTCATCCTGACGGTCCCGGTGTTTCCTCCGCAGGCTCCACTTCACTCAGTTGCCCGACAGACCCGCTGCTTCTTCCCACTTTAACCTGAATAACAAACCGGGGCTCGGTGCTCCGGTTGGATGCAGACGGAGAGCCGGGGCTAGCTGGGAGGCTAGCGGAGCGTTAGCCGCAGCATGACCGGAGGGAAGCACAGCCAGCTAGCCTCCGCTAGCCTCCCAGCTAACGTTACCTCCGGTTTCACTACAGGCAGATTCACTCGCTACAGTGGGCGAGGAAATAAAACCAATGAATCAATAAGTACAAACACTGTTGATTTCTTCCCGTGGAGCCGACATGCAAACTATTTAGGTTCAGTAAATCCCAGCTGTCAGTCAGCCTGGTGAAGGCAGGTTAGTCTGTGGACAGAGACGCTCAACGCCTGTCGGAGGCGTTTAAGGAGGAGCGAAAGCGCACCGCTGTAAAGGAAAGAGGTTTGCTGGATTTATAACACAAGACAAAACGAGAGCATCACTGCGAAATGACAATAATAAACAATAATCGTTTTATCTCCATTATCTTGTTTTCATAATCGTTGGAAGCCAAAATCGTAATCGGAAGTTAAATTTGATTAACCACACAGCCCTAGATCAAGTTTATTTGTTGAAGGAGAAATATTTCTTTATTATATTATTTAATGTGTTTTAATGAATAATGTCTGATCATTGATATTGATCCTTCAGAACACACACACTGATCTAAATGCAGGTGTTTAAAGTATTTTTTATGAATCAGTGTTGACATGAATATGTGTCTGAATGTTGTGGTGACATTTGGATGATGTCTGTAGAAGGCTGACATCATGATGATCCACAATAACACAATGACAAAGTTACTCTGCTCATTTTAGTGAAAAGCTCATTGATGAGGACATAGTAATGTTGAACTACACATTTAAAACCTGAACACATCTGATTGGATTATAAATGGATTTTAATCTACATCATTTATTCTTTATTCAGTTTGGAAGACTGCAGTTTGTCAGAGATCAGCTGTGCTTCTCTGGCCTCAGCTCTGAAGTCCAACCCCTCATCCCATCTGAGACATCTGGAACTGTCAAGAAACGACGTGTGTGACGTGAAGCAGCTGTGTGATTTTCTGGAGAGTCCACACTGTAGACTGGAGGATCTGGAGTAAGACACCATTTTTTACTTCTGTGCTGAGATCAATATGATGTGACAGTTGTGGTGACACTAAACTGCAGACATAAAGCTGATATTATGCTGATCCACACTGAGGATCTATTTTCTTCTTCAGTGGTTTAGTCCATTGACTGTCAGAACAATGTTGAGCTGCACATTTAAAACCTTCATATAACAAGAAAAATCTACACTGGATAATTCACTCTGAACCTCTGAAACTCTGTTTTTATCTTTTCTATTTGACAGTTTTTAACCTGCATCCTGTTGGGTTCAGCTGTTTGGAGTTTCCATCTTCTAAACTTTAGGACAAAAAAATAGATTTTCAGATTAATTGCCATTCTTATTTGAATGATCAATAATTGATTATTGAAATCCAGAGATGGATCTTTGCATTTGTGTCTTTACTCAGTAAACATGTACATGTGCTCTGTGTTGTGTGTGTGTAGTGGTTACTTGTTGTAAATGGTTCAGTTAGAGCAGCATGATGTGTAAAATGTCCACTTTGTTTAAATCCAGTTATTACAACGTGCACAAAAATCTTATTTTAAGTGTAAAAGTAACGTAGATGCTAGCTGCTATATTAGCTGCCTTGAGTCACCACAGTCCCGTAAACCGTGACGTGAATAGTTTCAGTCTGTGGACCCGCCGCAGTTTACGGGACTGTGGTGACTCAGGATGGTCAGCTGACTCTGGCTGTCTCGTAGGGGATCTAGAGATCACATCTACAAGAGGAACAGACTGAAAAAAGACTCCACACACTGATCTGAGCTCTGGGTTTGTGTTTGTTAATGAGATATTATCTCTGACTACGAGATGTGAAAGCGTGGAAGTGGACTGAACAGTGTGCAGATTCTACTGTATTCAGTCTGTCTCTACCTGCCGGGGAGCTAACGCCAGCCAGCAGCTGTCTGCAGGTATCAGACTGATGTCAACACAAATACAAACAGTGCAGATGAACTAATGAGCAGACTTTCAGTTTCTACTGTCTGTGCTCAAAGTGATAAAGTTGAAACAGCAGGTACTGACAGTCCATGTGTTGCATTATGGGATAGCATTTATGTGTTTTAAATGTACATAATGATGAAGCTCTTGCAAGTGATGCAGGTCTTTTATTATTCTTGCTCAACTGTTTTGCACATGTAGACCTAAAACATATAAATGTGTCGTGTTTTAGTCTTTTGACATTTTTACTTGTGTTTGGCTGAACAACATGAGTTTGTATAGACGGTAGGGCTGCTCGATTATGGCAAAAATCATAATCACGATTATTTAACACAATTACTTTTTGACTCTCATTTTTGCCAATGCTGATATATATGCACATATTTTTTTCCACCTGGCTGAGGAGACTATTACACCTGCAATCATAGATTGTACTAATGATCAAGAAAGACAATATATGAAGGAAGAACTTATGAAGACTGGAGTTCAGGAGCTCAGCATTAAAACACATGAACCTGCCAAGTGGGAGGAGCAGTAGTTTTCTTTGAGTTTATCAGACAGACAGGAGTAATGTGCAGGATTTAATCTTTGGTCCACAGTCCGAAGCAGAAGGTGGCGGTAATGCACCTCATACGCTGGTTGCCAATAGCTGTTATAAACCAAAAAGAAAACGTTTTTTCCAACAGAGTGGTACATCCTGTCAGCCGAGGTGTTTCCTATCTCTGCAGCCGAACACAGCAGTTCCTCTGCGGACTGTTTCATCCTGACGGTCCCGGTGTTTCCTCCGCAGGCTCCACTTCACTCAGCTGCCCGACAGACCCGCTGCTTCTTCCCACTTTAACCTGAATAACAAACCGGGGCTCGGTGCTCCGGTTGGATCCAGACGGAGAGCCGGGGCTAGCTGGGAGGCTAGCGGAGCGTTAGCCGCAGTATGACCGGAGGGAAGCACAGCCAGCTAGCCTCCGCTAGCCTCCCAGCTAACGTTACCTCCGGTTTCACTACAGGCAGATTCACTCGCTACAGTGGGCGAGGAAATAAAACCAATGAATCAATAAGTACAAACACTGTTGATTTCTTCCCGTGGAGCCGACATGCAAACTATTTAGGTTCAGTAAATCCCAGCTGTCAGTCAGCCTGGTGAAGGCAGGTTAGTCTGTGGACAGAGACGCTCAACGCCTGTCGGAGGCGTTTAAGGAGGAGCGAAAGCGCACCGCTGTAAAGGAAAGAGGTTTGCTGGATTTAGAACACAAGACAAAACGAGAGCATCACTGCGAAATGACAATAATAATCAATTATCGTTTTATCTCCATTATCTTGTTTTCATAATCGTTGGAAGCCAAAATCGTAATCGGAAGTTAAATTTGATTAACCACACAGCCCTAGATCAAGTTTATTTGTTGAAGGAGAAATATTTCTTTATTATATTATTTAATGTGTTTTAATGACTAATGTCTGATCATTGATATTGATCCTTCAGAACACACACACTGATCTAAATGCAGGTGTTTAAAGTATTTTTTATGAATCAGTGTTGACATGAATATGTGTCTGAATGTTGTGGTGACATTTGGATGATGTCTGTAGAAGGCTGACATCATGATGATCCACAATAACACAATGACAAAGTTACTCTGCTCATTTTAGTGAAAAACTCATTGATGAGGACATAGTAATGTTGAACTACACATTTAAAACCTGAACACATCTGATTGGATTATAAATGGATTTTAATCTACATCATTTATTCTTTATTCAGATTGATTGGCTGCAGTTTGTCAGAGATCAGCTGTGCTTCTCTGGCCTCAGCTCTGAAGTCCAACCCCTCCCATCTGAGACATCTGTATCTGTCTTACAACGACGTGTGTGACGTGAAGCAGCTGTGTGATTTTCTGGAGAGTCCACACTGTAGACTGGAGACTCTGAGGTCAGACACCATTTTTTACTTCTGTGCTGAGATTAATATGATGTGACAGTTGTGGTGACACTAAACTGCAGACATAAAGCTGATATTATGCTGATCCACACTGAGGATCTATTTTCTTCTTCAGTGGTTTAGTCCTTTGACTGTCAGAACAATGTTGAGCTGCACATTTAAAACCTTCATATAACAAGAAAAATCTACACTGGATAATTCACTCTGAACCTCTGAAACTCTGTTTTTATCTTTTCTATTTGACAGTTTTTAACCTGCATCCTGTTGGGTTCAGCTGTTTGGAGTTTCCATCTTCTAAACTTTAGGACAAAAAAATAGATTTTCAGATTAATTTCGATTCTTATTTGAATGATCAATAATTGATTATTGAAATCCAGAGATGGATCTTTGCATTTGTGTCTTTACTCAGTAAACATGTACATGTGCTCTGTGTTGTGTGTGTGCAGTGGTTACTTGTTGTAAATGGTTCAGTTAGAGCAGCATGATGTGTAAAATGTCCACTTTGTTTAAATCGAGTTATTACAACGTGCACAAAAATCTTATTTTAAGTGTAAAAGTAACGTAGATGCTAGCTGCTATATTAGCTGCCTTGAGTCACCACAGTCCCGTAAACCGTGACGTGAATAGTTTCAGTCTGTGGACCCGCCGCAGTTTACGGGACTGTGGTGACTCAGGATGGTCAGCTGACTCTGGCTGTCTCGTAGGGGATCTAGAGATCACATCTACAACTTTCTAAACTTCTACATTCTAAACCTTCTTCAGCTCTGAACAGATTATGAAACATTGAATGATTTCAAGCATGAACTTTGTTTTCTAAAGTGACGTCATTTATTCTTTATTCAGTTTGTGGAGCTGCAGGTTGTCAGAGACCAGCTGTGCTTCTCTGGCCTCAGCTCTGAAGTCCAACCCCTCATCCCATCTGAGAGAGCTGAATCTAATAGGAAATAACCTGAAGAACTCGGACGTGAAGCAGCTGTCTGATCTTAAGAAGAGTCCAGACTGTAGACTGGAGACTCTGAGGTGAGTAGAGAGTTGGAGTCAGTCTGTGCTGGTTTCAGCAGTTTTGTATTAAACACAGTTAGTATCAAAGCAAAGATCCAGTATTTCCTGGTGAACCTTCAACCTTCTCAGTGGCTGCTTTCCTCAGTGAAGCTGTGAGAGGAGAATGGTGACAGGCTTCAGGATTGGACAGAAAGACAGAGAGAGAGAGAACAGTCAGCCAATCAGATCAGCCAGAAGCTTGTTGTGATCATGTGTTTGAGTTGATGTGAAGACGACTGTTGTTGTTGTGTTGATGTCTGCAGGTAATAAAGCTGGATTACAGCTGACAGCCTTACAAGATGTATAGAGACAGTGGTCCTCATCATCAAACTGTCCTACCATCAAATCTGATCTGAAAGTGTTTGTTCTCTCATTTCAACACTAAAGAATTGATCAGTTCATCTTTGTCAGAGCTCTAAGTTCAGTCTGACTGCAGCCTGCAAATCACTGGCTCTGATTTCACACAAGCATCATTACGTTTAGTAACCATGTGGTCTTTATACAGACCAGAACCTCTGCTGAAGTCCAGGAATCACAGCAGCTGTTTAGCTGAGAGCTCTGACTGATTGTCATGTGATGATTTAACAGCAGGAAAGATCTTCAATCCCACAGAGACTCTGTAGCTTTCAACTTTTCTAACAGTTGACATGTATCAACAGTAAATCCATCAGTAAACTGATGAGTGAATGTCTCTGTTTCTGCAGTAATGATGTGTTCATGACTCTCAGCACTTTATTTCCTCTGTGTACTTGAGTGAAATCTTCAGAGTAAACAGACTTGATAGCAAAAGTCTGTGCAGGTGTGTGAGCTTGGAGCTCAGTGTGTTCACTCCACCACGTTAACATGAGAGCTGAAAGGAAGCAGGCTACGCTGCACAGCTGTTCCACTTCTGGTCTGAACAGGACTGAAGTCCCTGCTGCTCTTTATACTGGATGTGCTGCATCACTGACTGACAGCTGATGAAGTGAGTCTCACTAAACACTGATTTATGACCTCTGTTGTTTCTTCTTCTCTCATCAGCTACTAGTGATCTCCGTCAGAGTGTGAGTGAACATCCAGGAGTGTGTGTTGAGAGAGGATCAGCTGGATCCTGATGATCCATCTGGACCGGAGTCTGGATCTGGATTTTGTCATCTTCACTTAAGTCTCTTAACTGACTACAAACTGAACAGTTATCTCTGGATTTTGTTGAATCAGCACTTTACAGATGTGTTATACATGAGCTGTTTGATGCAGAAAAGATGAATAAACAGGTGTTATAAGTCAGACTCTGACCCTGGGCCCATATTTATCAAGCGTCTCAGAATCACACTGAGAGTTAACGAGGACTAAAACTAATTAATGAAGCAGAAGAGAATTTACTGTGACTGTCAGCAGGAGACGGATTACTTCTGGGAGAGAGTGAGATGTGGCTGTTTTACCACAGTCAGAGCAGCAAAGTAGAAATAATGATGACGTGTTGTAGTTTTCTCACAGTCTCAGCTGGAAATATGAAACAGTGGTAATTTGGTATATTATGTGTATAAGCAGGTAACCAGGCAGGTAACTTACCAAGGTTATGGAACAAAACTATGATGCCAAAATTCATTATAAGATGATATTTACAAAGTGTAAAAAAAGCCTGAGAGATAAATGTAGCCTATATGTTAATGAAGATAACAGGTAATTAGACTCAGCTGTGTGAAATGATCTTGGTTCAGCCACATGGTTTCACAGCCTGTAATAGTGCTGCATCTTGCACATATTGCACAGACACATGTTGCAAACCGTCTCCATGAAGAACATCTTCTCTTCCACTGTCCAATTCCTCTTTCAACTACACCCCAAGTTAACTTGTGTTCTCTACATGAAGGTAAATACAGCGTAACAATAGAAACATATATTGTTCAGGTGCATCCTCCTCTCTCAAATATCAGGCTGTAGCTCTGCTGTTATTTGAAGGAGCCTCAATAAAAAATAAGCCTATAAAATATTTGAGCTGTTGTAATGAAGTTGAGATATCCTTCATTATGCAGCTGACATGATTGTGTGTAAATCAAAGTTTTAGTGGGCTGTAACTGAGGACCCTCGTCATGCTCATTATCTTTACGACGTGCATTAAGCCAGATCAAAGTTTGATTCATGACTTCCATCATTGTGGCTTCTGACAGAATCGTCACTGTTGCACAGCTGCATTTTCTCCGTTACCATAAAGTGTAACATTGTGAGGACGTTCTGTATTTATTTAAATGATGTTGTGTAGAAACATCATGTGTTCTCCTCTGCATCACACACAAAGTCAGTCTCACTAATGATTCTGTTTTAGTCCAAACAATCTTTTAATAAGCTCAGTGTCATCAAGCGTTCCCAAAACATCTCTCCTCTCAGGGAATATCTCTGCCTGAACTCCATCTCCTGCAGCTCCGAAATATTGGCAGAGATACGAATCATTTACCAAGTTTGGAAAGTTGATAAAAGGCTTTTTCTCCTAAAAGTAGAAGCAGAGATGCGTCACTCTGATCATTTTTGGCCAGTTAGGAGTGATTTCCTGCTCTGAGACGCTTGATAAATATGGGCCCAGATGTGACAGATGTGACAGATTGGATGTCCACAAATTTCATTCAGTTAAATTCAGAAAGAATTTATCATTGGTCCAAAAAACCTGCATGCAGGTCAAATCATATCTTGGTTCTGTGGTGAAAAACTTTGTATTTTTTGATTCCAGTCTAAGTTTTGATGATCATATCAGCAGCTGGTCCAGTCCTGTTTTCACCATTAAAACATATTCAAATAATATCTATAAAACCAGCACAGAACACTGCTGCTGTCAGACTTTGAACTAAAAGCAGGAAAAGAGATCATATTACTCCATTTCTATCATCACTTCACTGGTTACCAGTTTGTTTTAGGATTGATTGCAAAGATTTGATTGATTACTTTTAAAGGCTCTTCATGGCTCCAGATGACATTTCAGAGTTGCTCTGTGTGTAAATATTAAAGGTATCCAGCTTTTATATGCTTTTATATGTTTTTATATGTTTTTTTTAACTATCATGTTAGTACTGAGATTGTGAAACTGGCTTTTAAGTACGAAGTGAAACAATCTGCAGAAGCTTGTAAAATGAGACAAAATAATCCCTTTTAATCAATTTGAATCTCTTCTGACTGACATAGAGCAGTGTGAATGCAGGTGTGTTTGAATTGATGTTGTCCCTTATGTTGATGTCTTTGGCCTGTTTGTTGTATAATCTGTTGATATTTTCATTTTTAAGAGCTTTTATTGTTTTTATATGTACTGTTATTGTTTCTATTGTTCTTATATATGATTTGTTGCTGATGTTTAATGTCACTTTCATGTTCTTTTATATGTACTGGACTCAGGGCGTCCTTGTCAAAGAGAGTTTGCTCTCAATGGCCCTCCCTGTTTAAATAAAGGTTGATGATGATGCAAAAATATGATGTCAAAATGAATAGTTTATATCTCATAACGATATTTAACAAGTCATTTGCATCAGGCTGTAAGTAAACACTGGTCAGCCAATCAGGAGGCTTTAACAATAACTATATAATTTAAACTTGTAGGTGAGATCATGTGATCCAGCTCTATCCAATCACATCCTTTACATCTTGTTTTCTGCATTAGTGCAGCATCTTGCATGTATTGTACAACACTGCACACAGTGATAATGATGCAAACAGACTTTGGGCACAACTTCATTAAAACATGAAATGTATCTTCTCCACTGTCCAACTCATCTCCAGCTAAACCTGCTGTTGACTTATGTGTCCTTACAGCTCTTTGAAATATATCTCTGCCATCAGCAGTTTAAAACTAATGAATCATTATTACCATCCTGGAGTACAAAGATTCAATGTGAGAGAAGACACAATGCAGCCCAGAAATATACACAATACCATACTTTCCACTGTGCAGCACTGACTACAGTACTGCTGTGAGTACCAGGAGTTTTTATGTGCTGCTGTGTGTTATAGAGAGCGATGGCTGATGGGATAAAGGAATTCCTCGCTCTGTTACTTTTGCAGCTGGAGGTCATCAATTCTTAATCCACAGTTTTTGGTGCTTTTCTCTCTGGAATAACAACACTTTTCAAAAATGATGTTAATATGAATTTCATTGATTCTCCCAGCTGACACATGAAGACCATGTTTCTCTGCTCCACAAAAAGAATAATAGTGATTCCTGTACTCTTCCAACAGGATGTCATGTCACCTTTTATTGGAACAATTTTATTTCTGATATTTTCTGACCTTACTCCACAAATACATGATAAAGTAAAACATGTTTCCTTTGAGTTAATTCACAGATGTTAACCTTCTATTTACTATCTTACTAAAAGGGTCGAGCCTGTTGACACTAGTGAAACTGTCATTCACTTATTTTAGAAATGTCATCATTAAAGCTTTTGGAAGAATCATTGTGTCAAGTGGGATTAACAGTAACTATTATAAGTGTCTGACAACATTATGGAAAGGACCGTACAGAGAAATAAAAGTTTTTTCTTTACCTTCCACTTGATCCGGTCTTCTTGTTAGTGTGTCTCACCAAGTCTCGCTCAAGGAGAAGTTTTGTTCTGAGATGTCGCGAGAGTTTAGTTGTTGCAGGAAGACAGCGAAATAATCAGTAAATATTCAGCCATGACTTTGAAAACCTTTTAGATAACACTAAGCAACGCTTTCTGTGCTCCTACACAACCAACTCTTCCCGGCACTCCTCCCTCCAACGCTCACTCACGTTTCCACCTTTTGTCTTTCTGCAACAATTCAACACTTCTCCTTGAGCGAGAAAGTGCACAACTGTCATTTAAATCATTGTGATTTGAGTTGAATATATTTTTAATATTAAGATATTTAAACAAACAATGTATACTAGTACTTTATATTTATATGTTGATTATATAAATTGATGTTATACTGATAATCTTTGTCAAACCTAGTCATCCACAAGGAGCGTTTCTCTTCTAAACATCATTTTTTTTGTTCAGATGATTTAATGTCATGAATACTCCCATACAGCAGGTGGCGGTATCTGCCAATAAACACGAAGAAGAAGAGCTCTTTTCTGATTGGAGGATTGTAGTAACGTCTGACCAATGAGCGAGCAACGGTCACCATATATGGCCGATTGTTCTTTGTGTCTAATATTCTTTCTGTTACTCTCAAAGATTGAACTAGTACGATGTCTGGACGTGGTAAGGGTGCCGGTAAGGTCAGAGCGAAGGCTAAGACCCGCTCTTCCCGGGCCGGGCTTCAGTTCCCGGTCGGCAGAGTCCACAGGCTGCTGAGGAAGGGCAACTATGCGGAGCGTGTCGGTGCCGGAGCCCCGGTGTACCTGGCGGCGGTGCTGGAGTACCTGACCGCTGAGATCCTGGAGCTGGCCGGAAACGCTGCCCGCGACAACAAGAAGACCAGGATCATCCCCCGTCACCTGCAGCTGGCTGTCCGCAACGACGAGGAGCTCAACAAGCTGCTGGGCGGAGTGACCATCGCTCAGGGCGGCGTGCTGCCCAACATCCAGGCTGTGCTGCTGCCCAAGAAGACCGAGAAGCCCGCCAAGAAGTAAACATGGAACCGGTTCCTTAACTACACAACAACGGCTCTTTTAAGAGCCACAACCGACATCTAAAGATCATGTTCCGTTAATATCTGCTGATATTAACATAATTATACTCGCTAATATTGTAGTCGGGAGATGTAAAAGAAGCTTTAATCAAACGGAGCTACTCGTTACTGTCATCACAGATAATTCACATTCAACTCATTTATTCATAGTGTCAAACATACTACAAATGTTTTAAATGAGATTTGAGACAGTAATATTATAATTAAGAGGTCCACACTGACTGCTAAAGAACTAATATTATCTGCTGACATTCACATAATTTCCACACATTATATAAATCTCAGTAGTCTCAGACTATAGTTTAAACCACTGAACAGGGAGTAGGAGTTTTCTCATCAGAGTGACGGAGCTACAGATTTTCACTGAATTTGTTATGTCATGTTCAACTTTATTCATGCAGAACATCTTCTGAGCAGTTAAATGGTAAAAATGAGGCTCAGGACAGAACTGAAGGCAAAAGTGACACAATAACAACAAAATACAAGAACAATTCTGTCATAATGGCCCCATATTTCAGGTTTACTCATACACAACTACATGGTTACATAATAAGTATTCATCTTATTATTCAATCAACGTATTACTTCGCTCTCCATTAGTCAGCTTGTCTCTATTGCTGCCATTCTCTGAGTTTCTTTGTATCTGAGCACCTTTAAAGCACATTTGAACTCTGAGGAGTCGACATTCAGAAAAAGCTGATAAATCCTGAACCTCGTCAGTTTTATAGGTTATGTTGTTGCTCAGGTTTCACAGTAACATGTACAGCTTTACACATTTATACAAACAGCCTTTTCCCAACAACTATGAATATAGTTTGACACCAAGACAGGAAAGTGTTCAATCAGACTGAAGTGATTTCAAACCAATTTAATATAAAATACTAGTGTCTAATTTTCATTTTAAAAAGTTGTATTATCTTATTAAAATCCTTAAAATGACACATACTCCTTCTCCATCATTAAACATGCAAATATTTTTGATTTAAAAAAATCATAACTGTATATTATGCAGTTTGACACAGTTCTTAACTGGTGTTTTAGTGTTTCAATTATTCTTAAACCTGAGTACAGCTTGCAGGTTACTGTGTATTATAGTTATCATCTTCTTATAACATACAGAATTTACTATAGCTAAGATCTGTCCATCATGTGATTTTAAACTGCAGAATGTAAAACCATCTGGGACATTAGATAAGCGTTTGGACAATTAAACTTAATTTTTTTTGGTCTACCTCTGATCCTGCAGGAAAATGTTTTTCATCATACTATGAACTGATTTCATATAAATTTATAAATTAGCAACTAAAATCTAATCAATAATGAACTGCAGTCACTTTAGCACAATATTACATATTTCTGAATGGATTTTTATTGTTATCTGACATTTACCTGTAAAATAATAACTGACATTTAGGCTGTAAGCTGAATTTAAACTTAAATATGTATACAGTTAAAGACCATGTTGCTTCTATATTATGCAGTTGTGTGTAGTGTATCATGAATAATTTCTCATCCACAGTCTACTTGGATTATTTTACCAGACTGTTAAACTTGTATAAATTTATAGTGTTGCTGTCTACATGTATCCAGACAATACATGTAAAAATAGAGAGTATGAGTCTATAGACTGGGGGGAGGAAGAAAGAAAAAAAAAAAAAAAAAAAAAAAACACCACATAGGATGACTGGGTTACACTTCCTTCAAGATTATATATAAGTATTAAGTTATTTAGTCTGCTGTATGTGTACAGGACTTCATACTGTTAAGTGTTCACATAACCATCATGGTTCAATTGATACTTTAAGAATTCACTATAATAAAATGTGGGAGAAGATTAATTACATAAAGAAATGTGATAATAGGAACCGTTGCTCTGTCAGAGAGTTGGTGGCTCTTAAAAGAGCCGTTGTGAGTATCAGCAGGTCTGGGGGAGTTTAAGCTCTCTCTCCGCGGATGCGGCGGGCCAGCTGGATGTCTTTGGGCATGATGGTGACCCTCTTGGCGTGGATGGCGCACAGGTTGGTGTCCTCGAACAGGCCGACCAGGTAAGCCTCGCTGGCCTCCTGCAGAGCCATGACAGCGGAGCTCTGGAAGCGCAGGTCGGTCTTGAAGTCCTGAGCGATCTCCCTCACCAGGCGCTGGAAGGGCAGCTTGCGGATCAGCAGCTCGGTGGACTTCTGGTAGCGGCGGATCTCTCTCAGAGCCACGGTACCGGGCCTGTAACGGTGGGGCTTCTTCACTCCGCCGGTGGCCGGGGCGCTCTTACGGGCGGCCTTGGTGGCCAGCTGCTTCCTGGGAGCTTTTCCTCCGGTGGATTTACGGGCGGTCTGCTTGGTTCTGGCCATTTCTCTCTCTGGAAATCTTCCGCTTCAACAGAATAAACAAGTGATGCTGCCTCACTGCGAGCTGCGGCTTTATAAGGGAGCTGCCGGAGCCACGGCGTCGCTCATTGGTCCAGACCGAGAGAAGCGCGCGCTGCAGCTCATCTACTATTGGATAAGAAATTAAAATTAAACCCGCCCCTACATCAGCTGACCAACGGCCCCGGAAGAAAGAAGAAAACAAAGAAAACACGTTTATATTTATCATTTTATCTGAATTAAACATGTTAGACACTTTAAATCATATCAATATTTAAATCATTTATACTTAAATGCAAATATATGTTTAAATATTTTCCTCACGTCTTTAAAGTCCTGATTATTATTCTGTCTTATTATTTTTTGAAATTTGAAATTAGAATTAAATTTTTATTAAATAAATACATTTTAAAATATCCTTATTTCTATATAAATACTATCACACAAATACTTTTAAGTCATTATAAATATTGTAAATTTATCAAGTCAGAGTCTGGACACATTACAGCTCTGAAAGAAAAGAAAGAAATTAAGTTTATATTTATGATTTTTCATTTTATCTGAATGAAACATGTTAGAACTTACTGTTCTCTTGTGTTACTTTACATTATTTAATACCGGTACATTAATTCTATATCCCTTCATTTCTCCTACTGTTTTATTAAAATATATAAGATAAATGTAAGTATTAAAGCCACCTGAGTGACTGATATTGATTTAGTGGAAAATGCAGTTTATTAGCAGCTGTGGTGGGTCTTAAAAGAGCCTCTGTATCAGCTGGTGGCACTAATGCAGCGTCTGGTGTCAAAAGACAAACAATATCCTCATTTGTGTCCAATATTTTCTGTTCTCTGCACTTTTCACCCTAAAGATAAGCAGCTGTATAGCACAGGTGGACAGTGAGAATTAAAATGTATTAATATGTGATATAAAGTTAATGCTGGTTCTCATCTTTTAGCACTCATGGTCTGTTGGCATCATTGTGTTCGTTTTAACGCTTTCATGTAGAGATGTATTGATTATTTATATGTGCTTTGGTGTGTTTTGTCTATAAATGTGTAGACAATGTTAAACACTTTAAAAAAAAACATCATTACTATTATATTCTAGTATACAGGATAAGATCTGCAGATCTTCACGGAAGAAAACATTTGTAAATTCCTGCAAATGTATCACAAACACAAAAATCAGAAAGTGGCAGTTAAATGCACAAAGTATCAAAAGTAAAAAAGGCTTGTAGGATGTACGTTATATTACTGATAAATTCTATCGTTAAATGATCATTTAATAGATTCTAAGTTGTAGTTATTATATGAACAGTATGATGTATGAGCAGGAGATGCACTTTAGCAGATGTGGTGGCTCTTAAAAGAGCCTTTTGGTGCTTTGAGTGCTGAATGGACAACAGCTGCTTCACTTCTTGGACTTCTTGGCTGCTGCACTCTTCTTTGCCGGAGCTTTCTTGACAGGAGTCTTCTTCACTGCCTTGACCTTCTTGGCGGGGGTCTTTTTAGGAGTCTTCTTCGTGACCTTTTTGGCAGCAGCAGCTTTCTTGGCCGGTGCCTTCTTGGGGGATTTCTTAGCTGCGGGCTTCTTCGCTGCAGTCTTCTTTGCCGCTGCGGGTTTCTTGGCAGCTGCAGGTTTCTTTGCCGCTGCGGGCTTCTTGGCTTTAACTGCGACTTTCTTCTTCGCTACTTTCTTAGCCGGCTTGGTGGGTTTGGTCTCCTTGGCGAGCTTGAAGGAGCCGGACGCCCCTGTCCCTTTAGTCTGGGTCAGAGTGCCTTTAGTCACCAGCTTAGTGACTGTAGTGTTAATGCGTTTGTTAGCCTTTACGACATCGACGCCTTTGGCCGCCAGAAGCTTTTTGAGCGCCGCCACCGACAACCCTTTACGCTCCTTAGACTCCGCCACAGCGCCGATGATCAGCTTACTGAGGCTGGGTCCGTCCTTCTTGGGCCGGGGAGTGCTCTTCTTTTTCGGGGCTTTTGGTGCGGCTTTAGCCGGGGCCGCTGCTGGAGCTTCTTCTGCCATTTCTGTAAGTGTAGCCTGCTGTTTGTCTCGCGAACTGTGTTCGCAAAGAGTGCACGAGGCGGGACTTATAAAGCACATGAGAACCGTGGAGAAGCAACACACAGAACCGCTCTGCCTGCCGCCTCAAATCAGACGACACTTGTGTTTTCTCCTCCACATTTTGGGGTTAAAACACGTAGAAAACCAACGTTTTAAAACACGTTTATTATCGCAGCAGTGAGGAAACGTTCCTCCCTTCAGACTGAGCTCGTTTTTGGCGTCCAGGACTCATTCATTTAATTCTGGGAGGCTTCAAACCTCGCTGATACACCGTCACTTTGTACGGCGCGCAGCGAGTTTTCTTTACAAATCGTCTCCTAAAACGTCTCAAAGTGGTTTGTATTAAATGTGACAGTGGTGTCCCAGTAAGCAGACACATCTGAGGACACAATACACCTGAAACCAGTGCAGTGACGTGATTTATTAGTTTTTAATCAGACGGGTTTTCGGTGGAGGTAAACACACGGTTACTGTCGGTGACTCAGGGCGGTTACACAGACTCTCTCTGATGGGTCCGCTGGGAAAGACTTCCAGACTCCACTAAATGTTAGATTGAACATGAACGGGACTGAAAACACACTTTTATAATAATCCTCAGATTGAAGATTGCAATAAAATAACGTGTTGACATCTGTAATACAGGAAGTTGTGATTTAAGCTTCAGCTTGAGCAGAAACACTATGGCAGCCTGTTGCCGTCATTTTACAGTCAGGCTTTCTTGTTATAGCAATATATCACATTATCTTAAGTAACAAGTAGATTAGAATAAATAAATTTTGTCTGGAGAGGACATCTCACAGCCAATGAAGATTAATTAATTGTTCATGGGATTAATCAATGATACTATAAATAATTTTTTTTTACATTGAATGTTTATTTGTATAAGGGTAATATAGCATGAATTAACACCACATACCAGTATTTATAACCTAAACTTGCAATACCCGTAGCTACACAGGCCTTTAAAATACATAAAAAGTCTCCACTAAATGTTAGATTGAACGTGAACAGGATTGAAAACACAATTTAACAGTTTATAAAGATTACAATAAAGCAACATGTCTTTGTTCTGATGTACAAAGACATAACTTAGCTTCAGTGTGTCTGCAGCATGATGGGATCAGTTCCTGCCTGAAGGAAATCTGATTAATTACATTTCATTTGATATTTAAATGTGATTTAAAACATTTTCTTATTAATTCAGGCCTTTTAGCTGCACTGAGGTCACAGAGGTCATGCCCTGTGTTTGTACTGTATTTGTATTTCTTTCTCTGAAGAGCATTTTATATATTATCTATTATGTATCTTGTTTCATTTTAATGTGAACTGCTATTAAGTAAATAGAACATTTAGGCTAAAACGCCATTTATGTGGCTAGTTAACAACCATTTTAGCCTGTTTAAAGTCCTGGAGGTTTTCCCATTCTGCCTATAGATGTGAATGCAGGTTAACATAAGATAATGTACGAATAGTAACACATTTAACTAATCAACACTTTTATATGAGTAATGAATGACACTGTGTAAAAGGAGTCTAAAATGTGTCTTACAGCAGTGATTAATCCAGAGAAATGTAGCACCTCTTCTAGCTCATAGTTTTGGTTTTTACCTGCTACAGTATACAGTATATTTTATATCTACTGAGTTTGTCCGCTTCATCTGACCACCAGTAAGGTAAAACAAGAGCAACAGTACAATTTAGACTTTATCCTCTACATTATGTGAAGCACCAGACTTCAATTTCAGCATGTAAACCGTTGTTACATCCATTTATCATCATGTATTTTTGTTTTTATGAAATACTAGTTGAGTAAAGTAAGTAAAGTAAACTTGGATCAGGTGTTAACATGCCAGAGTACTTCAGGAAGTATATTTGGGTTTCTCAAAACTGAGAAAAGGGCTCATCCACGTTTCTGAAGCCAGGATAACGTGCAAACTGAAGAAGGCTGTGGGATACAGCCAAAAGCTGCAGAAAAAGCTAGTAAGTGAACCTTAAATCAAGAATATTCTTTTACATGTATGTTTCCAAGTTGAAGACCATCAATCACACTCAAATTTTTCTAATGTTTCATCTTTTTTGTTGTGAATTACCGGATAATTTTATCTCTTTAGGCCTAAAAGTTAACCGAATGAAACAGGGAAATCCTTCTTTGGTGAGGTATGTTAAGGTTTTATTTGTCATGTTCACATTATACAAGATGATGGCAGTGAAATTATAGAAAAAACTGAGATAAAAATATAAACAGCAATAAAAATGTAAGCAACATGTGTAACACAAAGATGCTAAAAATAAGAAATAAAAGCACTATTGTGCAAAACAGTGCCATATATTCAGTCAGTTTTTGAGGTTATCAGTCAGTTATGGTATTTGGTTGACTGGTTGAAGGGTCACATTTGTTTTAAGAGGTGACAACTATACGGACCAAAGGTGAGACGTATGCTGTGGACAGTTGTACTATTATAATCCATGTAAACATTCAGCTTGGTTGCCAGAATAAAACGTTGGCATTGTACGTTTCTGCAAACCACAGAAACGTTGGATATCTACGTTTCAACAAGTGTAATACGAAGCATATTAACATTTCAACAAAACGTATCATATCGAAATTTCCTAAATACGTGTCATTGCAACATTTCTTAAGTGACGTAGTTCACATGCGATCTATATGAGCCGACTTTCCTATTATGAGGAGGAGGGTTGGTAGGTGATTAGTAAGTTTCTTAGCAACAAGTTGGAAATCAGCAGAGAAGACGGTTCGAGACCACCCCGAAACCAATGTCCGCTTCCCGTTTCAACCGACAAAAGCAGGTGTTTTTAGCGAGACGTCAGGACATTTGCAGCCGTTTTTCTAGCGAGAAAACCGGGTGTTTTTAGTGACACATCGGCCAAACCTAACTAGACCGTAACCACAGCGTTATCACACCATAAAACATCATTATTCAACGGGTAGACATGTTAATATGCCACGTTTGTATAAATAATGATATGATACGTATTTCACGTGTTGAAACGTATATATTCAGCGTTTCTGTGGTTTGCAGAAACGTTCAATGCCAACCTTTTTGTTCTATCGATTGGTTTTAAACATTAAGAGAGTGAATCCTTCCTGAAGCTTCAATTATTTATAGGAAGTCCCGCCCATCCTCTGGCTCTCCCTGACTCCTTAATTCACTTTCACTCCCTCCCACAAGCAACAGACGACTCACACTAACATCCAGCAGCAGCAGCAAGCAGGATGATTCAGGTCAAAGACTTGATCAAGCTTCTCTTCACCAGCCTGAACATCATCTTCGTGGTGAGTAACTGAGCATAAAAGGAAAAAGAAAAAGGCTCTAATTTCCATTTTCAGTATATTATTGATACCAAAACAAAGTGCTCATAAGGAGGATGAGAAAAGTGATGATGACACATGAAAAATGTGCAGCCAGAGAACATGAGTAACATCTGCTGGTGAAATAGATGAAGTGCAGTTGTGAGTTTGCATTTCACTGGACTTGAATCTGTTTGTTGTTGACAGTAGTGGAAAGTAACTAACTAACTAACTAATTATGATTTATTATATAATATATACAAACAGTCAGAAATAGATAAAAGAGGAAATCTTTTTCAGGTTATTAAATCTTGATTACAACAAAAAAAACTCCAAAGCAAGTTCATTAAATTCATAAAAACAAAGATGGTGATGTTGTCTTCTGTGAAAAAAATGAAAAGACAGTTAAATGTTGGGAAAAGTCCCGTCCAGACGGCCTGCCCACTGAGTTTTATCAGTTATTTATTGATGAAATCATAAACCTGCTCACTTCCATGTATAATGAAGGTCTGCACAGCGGCTGTATGGGGGAATCGTTTTATGAAGGAGTTTTGTGTTTACTATATAAATGAATCTAATATAGATAATTATAGACATCTTACTATTATGAATACTGATTATAAAATATTTGCCAAGATAATTATGAACAGACTTAATGATATATTAGATGAAATTACAGATAAAGAACAAACCTGTGCAATTAAAGGTCGGGTGATGTAGGATAATCTCAGTATTTTAAGAGAAATTTTACACAAACCTGATGATACAAAAGGTTTTTATATTATTGGTCGACCATATTTCCAGAGATTATCTGGGCTGTGATGAAGGCAAACGGTTTTCCTGAAGGCTTTATTCAGATGGTGAGACATCACTGTCAATATAAAAAAAAAAAAATAGTCAGAGGTGGATGTTTCAACCAATCATTTAATTTTATATGAAAATATTTCTGGAGTAAAACTAAATCAAAGCAAAACAGAAGGAGTTCGGATTGGAGCTGATGGTGTAACATTAATACTGAAGTCAAAAAAAGAAATGAAAATTCTCGATCTAAACATCCGTAACAGCAGATGTAGTGAAAGAAACTGCGGGAAAAATGTATAAAAGCAAAGAATATGGAGGTTTGGTGACAGATTAAAAATTGCCTTTGTTAAAAATATTTCTGCTGCCTTCATCAGAAATGATCTCTGTGTTGATGATCTGTCAAAGTGGGAAAAAAAGAAGAGGCAGGGCGAGACATGGCCCTTATTATAAATTATGATATGGAGATTTTACAACACAATACCAACATTTACAAATAGACCGGGCTGGTTTACCCAGTAAAATGATTTAAAGGAAATAAGAGATTTTAAACAAGAGGGATTAATTCATTATAAATACTTAACTTATAATGAAGGAGCTGATATGTTATGTATGTTGTTATGTTACCACTAAAAAACGTCCAATGATCTTCTGCAATGATGATGAGACAGAGGAAGTCTGAGATAAACTGAAAGGTGTTGGTGTAAATATTGATTTATGTTATAAATCTGTTATGTATCGTATTATTGATGATAAACTGACATCCAAACATACAGAACTGATACATGTAATTACAGGTGTTGTATGTTTAAAATTGTGGAAAACAAGATGTGCTATGATAATACAACAGACTGTAATAACCAGTGACACCATAATTAAACAGAGGAGGAGAACTACGGATAAATCTGATAAATCTCAGCACCTCCTCTGGAACATACTGGACTTATAAACTGACAGAACTTAATACAAGATTACTGGTCTTTATGCACTTTATTGCTTGATGTAATGTATTTGTAATTTTATAATGTAAAATTCAATAAAGATCTTTTTTTCTTAAAGAAGAAAGTAACTAAGTACATTTACAAATACTGTACGTACTAAGTACAATTTTGAGTATGAATATTGAGTATTTCCATGTGATGCTACTTTCTACATTTCAGAGGGAAATATTGTACTTTCTACTCCACTACATTTATTTGACAGCTTTAGTTACTTTTCAGATGAAGATTTGACACAATGGATAATATAACAAGCTTTTAAAATACAACACATTGTTAAAGATGAAACCAGTGGTTTCCAACCTTTTTGGCTTTTGACGTCTTACAAAAAGCAGTGTGTAGTCAGGGTCACATTTCACATGTCTATGAGTTGTTAACAGCTCCACCAAATAGTGATTTTTCCCTCTAAACTTCTCACATGCTTTCATTTCAATAAATGTTCAAATGATCCAATATTTCAGCCAAAATCAAAGATTAGAGAAAAAGTCCAAAAACTGAAAACAGATTTGTGTATCAGAACTTTGTTTTTTCTTCTTTCCTCTCCCATTAATCATCTCACCACCCCTCAGATTTATCTGCTGACCCTTTGGAGGGGCTCGACCCCTAGGTTGGGAACCAGTGGACTAAACTAGCTAACTGTATATAAAGTAGTGTAAACTAGCTCCACCTCCAGCAGCTACAACAGTAACATGCTGCTCTAACACTGATGCTTCACTATTAATAATCTAATGATGTCATATATAATAATATATCAGTCAGAGGGACCAAACCACTACTTTTACTGCAATACTTTAACTACATCAAGCTCATAATACTTATGTACTTTTACTGCAATACTTTAACTACATCAAGCTCATAATACTTATGTACTTTTACTGCAATACTTTAACTACATCAAGCTCATAATACTTATGTACTTTTACTGCAATACTTTAACTACATCAAGCTCATAATACTTATGTACTTTTACTGCAATACTTTAACTACATCAAGCTCATAATACTTATGTACTTATGTTTTACTGTAGTGGATTTTCATGCAGGACTTTTACTTGTAATGGAGTATTTTTTATTATTATTATTGCTGTATTGGTGTTTTTACTGAAGTAAAGGATCTAAAGTAAAGAATTAAAGAATAATTTCCACGTATGAGGGCATGTATGGAAATTATTCTTTTGAGTGCACTAGTAGAAGCTGGATGTTAAAAGCATAGTGCTCTAAAAAGTGACTTTCCGAGATCTTGTGTGCAGTAAAATTTAAACTTTGAAGAAGATTTGAACCGAAAAGACAATCTAAAATTAAAAAAAAAAAATCCACCTAAACAGGAAACTTCCTCAGATTTGGAGTCAAACTCATCCTGTCCTCCCCTGTTTCAGATCGTGGGCGCCGTCATCATCATCGTCACCCTCGTTCTGCTGTCTCCGTCCTTTAATGGCTTACGTGGAGGAGATGATGTAAGGCAGACACACCCGCTAACACCAGACACACACACACACGGCGCTAACCAACCAATCGACTCTCTCATCCAGTGTGACGGTCACACAACTACCCACATCGTCCTGTACGTCATCGGCTCCGTCACCATGGTGATCGCCATCCTGGGAGCCTATGGAGGCCATAAGGAGAACCTGGTGGCTCTGACTGTGGTGAGTAGAGACACTGATCAGGTAAATGATTAGGGATGCAACTAACTAGACCTTTTTATTATTCATTTATATGATAATTAAGGGTCAGCAATTAGTTTTAACCATCGGACAGATTTTTCAGGTATTTTCAATGGAGGGCCGTTAACTAGAACCATGGAGACACATGCTCATATGTTTTTTTATGATATTATTATAATATTATGACACTGTTTAGGATTGTATCTGATGGCATGTTTTTCCAGTTAGTGAGTGAGGCCTAACAGCTTATTTTCATCATCATAAGGTGCTTATATGTGAATATGTGTTCTGTGTTGCTCTTGGAGACTAGAGATGTATTTTATTGGTTATCAACACATGATAAACAGCTTCCAGTTTCATTTATGGTTGATTGAAAGTTCTGTTGTTGTTGCCTTTGAAAAAAAAAAATGACATCAACACACCGTTTCTGTTCGATCTTTGTGAAGGACAAATCTGTTCTGATCCAACAGGCTGAAGTTGTGAAATTAAAACAATGTTAGAATTCACACATTAAAATGTCATTTCTGGTGGTTTATTAGATGTCATTTCAGCAATATGCACTGTTCAAACAGCACAGCGGTTGTGATATAAACTATAAAAGTAGAAACTTTTGCTTTCATCAGGGGCCCAAATATATTTGCTTGAGGGCCAGATTCAGAACACGGGCCACTGCTTGCCTACCACTTTTCTATACAATGTCAGAAAATAGTGAAAAACACCCATTTCAAGTTCCAATAGAATTAAAAATTAAATAGTTAAATTAAAATAGTCGCAACTATTCAATTTACAATGATATAAAACAGAGAAAAGCAGAATATCTTCACTTTGGAGAAGCTGGAAACGGACTGTAACATCCTGATCTGAGGCTTTTCACATTGTAGGATTCAAGAAATCCCACTAGTTCAAAATACAGCATCAAGAATTCTCACTACAACCAGTGACATTTTTACAGGGGTGGCCATAGCGAACCTTAATAAATGAGATCAAAATGTTTAAATACAGATGTTTGTGCATCATATTACTTCAACCTATGCAAAGATAAATCATAAGTTTATTACAAAACTCATGTTTGCATCCATTGTAACGTTCGTACTCGAGGCCAGGTTGTTGTTTTTGTGTTTTATAATACAGCGTTAAACTAAAGGTGCCGTGCTGATCACCAACAACAACTACAGTAAGCAGTAACATGCAGCTGTCACTCTATTCACAGCTTCCCATCACCGTCTCTGGGAAGCTAGTAGTAACAGCAGTAATTCTGTTCAGGATAAGCTTCACATTTTCTAAGAGCCGTTTCTCTGTAGTGGAGTAAATACGTTGTGTATGTTGTTACTTTCACTCTGCTACAGGTTGTTTTTTACTTTTTTACTGCACACAAGTTTCTGTCCTGCATTCAATTGTTTTTATTTACTTATTACTTTTATTGGAGATAAAATATATTATTAAAAACAACATTAATATTGGTGTAGAGCTTTATCTTCCGTGTTCCTCTGCAGTATCAGATGTGTATGGTCATTGGTGGTCTGCTGGTGCTCCGAGCTGGAGTCTCTGCTGCCGTCATCCATCCAAAGGTACAGTAAACCCCCCCAAAACAAAAGTCTAGTGACTAAAGACAGCTCTGGTTGAGACGTTCCTCCCAGTTGCCTTTGTCATCGCAGTCTGAGCATTGACATTTTTTCTCCTTCACTTCCTCGCTATCATTTTTAGTGGTTGCTGAAAGAGGCGATATTATAGTTAAAAGTTCTGCAAAATTTATTTGGAACAGAGGTAAAGGTGTACATGACTGAGTTTTCCCATCACATTCCAGTTTTTGATATTTAGTGCCAGAAGAAGGACTCAACAAAATAAAACAAAACAGAAATCTGTGGTACTTAACTCCATAGAAATAAAACTCTACAGAAAAAATGTATATCTTTAAACACTTTATTCAATCAATCAATCAAGTTTATTTGTCACATGTAATCATGAGGTACAATCCTGTCAGTTCCTTCAATTTGTGCGTTAAAAAGAGCTTAAATAGAATAGAAATAGTAATAAATATATGTGTGTATGTTTGGAGGGAAAACAACAAAAGCAAGACTCTTCTTCTTCAAGCCATCTTCTCATTTCTTACTTGATGTACCATTAACCTCGGGGGCCAGAGGTTCCTGGTGCACGGCCCCCAGAGGAATCTTTACCACTGCCTCAGCTTCCTGGAGGAGACAGACTGTGATGATGGGCCTATCTGACCTGCTCATCTTCATCTTGACCTTGACGCTTGAAAAAAAACGTTTGTTCATGACTCCTTTTTCTTCTTCTTCTTGTTTTTGCAGCAGGGTGAGAGACGTCTCGAATCACCGCCACAGAGAACTTCACTTCACGGACTTTAATGGTCTCCTCGTGGTCACGGGCCTCTTCGACTGGCTGTAACTTTTTGAGATTTAGCTCCTCCTTAAGCTCCTCTACCTGTTTCTCCAGCACCTGACTGAGCGTCCAGTTTGGAGGCCAGCTCAGCCGTTGCCTTCTCTTCCTGGAGGAGCTTCTTTCTCTCCTCCACCTCCTGCTTCAGGGATTTGTTTTCAGCCTTCAGCTTCTCCACCAGCTTTAGGTCCCTGGTGAGTCTCTATCATCTGCACTCTGACATCCTCCAGCTCTTTCCTGAGGTTGTCTGCCTGCAGCTGTTCCTCAGATCTTTGCAGCTCTGTCATGTGCTCTTCTTTGTGTTTCTCAGCATTATTTGACTCCTCAGGGAGCTCAGCTGGAGGCGCTCTAGAGTTTAGAATCATACTTTTGATGTCCTCCCTGAGCCTCTGAACTTGGCAGTCGCTGCTCCTGCTGCAGGTTCTTCTCCATCTCACGCAGTCTGCGCCTGCTGTCACCGCTGTTATGCTCCACCATCATCTGCATTTCATTTTCCTGGCCAAGATGGCAGTAAGTCATCTGCAGGCTCTTTTTAAGATTGGCCACCTGACCTCCAGGGGGGCAGGTGAGGCCTGGGACTGGAGCTCCTCTTGGACATCCTCCACCTCTCGAACTCCATCTCTCATCTCCTCGCTCCTCTTTGCCAGAGTTTCCATCTCCACATCACGTTCCTCCACCATCAGGGCCCAGTTATCAGGACCAGATGGTGCTTTAGTTTCAGGCAGATCTTTATTTTCCTCCATTACTGGCGTTGATACAATCAGTTGCTCGGTTGAAATCTGTTTTCAGTGCTTGCTGAAGTGTGAAGCTTTCCATTATCGATTAATCTGATGATTATTTCCTCACTTAATTGATTAGTCGTTTGGTCTATAAAATGTCAGAAAATGGTTTAAAAAAAGTGTCGATCACTGTTTCCCAAAGCTCAAGATACGTCCTAAAACGTCTTGTTTTGTCCCGACTAACAGACGATGTTCAGTTTACTGTCATAAAGGACTAAAGAAACCAGAAAATATTCACATTTAAGAAAGTGGAACCAGAGAATTTGGACATTTTTTCTTCAAAAGTGACTCAAAACGATTAATTGATTATCAAAATAGTTGGCGATTAATTCGATAGCTGGCAACTAATCGATTAATCGACTAATCATTGCAGCTTTTTCATCACTTTGACCACAGAGAATCATTAAAATCAAACACTGTGTCCCAATTCCAAACTAACTAATTGTACACAGTACATCCTACATATTAATGTACATATAATAGTGTTTTTTGCAGTTAGTATACAATAAATCAACATACTTCGTCATGTGTGAAGGCAAACTGTGACTTCAAAAAGCCACCACAGATAAACCTCCTGCACTCAGCTTACACTCTTTACACACGTTGAGTCAGTTTTAAATCAAATTCTGTTGATAGATTGAACTGTTATGTTTATATTTAAAATCAACAGTGTTTTCATTCATTCAGCCAAACACGAGCTTTGCTGTCAGTTTCTTCCTCCCAGTATCGTCCAAGAAGCGTCCCATCATGCATTGCAAACACTGATTGATGTAGTGAAAGAAAAAATTGTGTTATTGAACAGATGTATTAACACTAAAAACATATTTCACGAAATGAAATGAAGCTTCGTCGCTCGTCATACGTCCCTCTCTCCCCCACACTTCCTGCTTATATTTCTACTTCCACTATCAAAATAAAAGCTAGAATTCCCTCCACAAAAAACAAAACAACAAAACATATATTGTGTTTTTAAGGTTTATAATCTAACTTTCCCCCTGAGGTAACAGAATGTGTGCTGTATAGGACAGTGGTTGTCAAAATTAACACAACAAGCGACGTTTCATATTCATAAACATAAACATTTGACAGCAAAATGTTCATTATAAAAAATATTTTTTGTTTTCTGAGGTGTTCCTGGAGCTGTTTCACCACAATCTACTGTACTTTTAATTAGCATGTCAACTAACAACTATGGTCATTATCGATTAATCGATTAGTTGCTTTATCTATAAGACTGAAGAGGTGCCTGTTTAGATCTCAAGCATCTCCAAAATGTTTTTTTTCCTATTGTATCGTGGACGGAACTTCTCACTGATAAGTATGTGCTACTTGTTCTCATTTATTTTACTCTTTTTATTTCCTATTTACTCCCATAACCCTGAAATGACATCAAGGTTTAACCCTTTCTTGTACAAAACCAATAAAAACTTAATCTGTTTAATTTGTGTGTGTGTTTCTAGCCGAAGAGTGTGATGGAGGACAGGTGGCGCTCACTTCTACCACTGGATCAGGCTTCAGACAACATCAAGGTCCAGGTTGAAGCACTGCAGACATCAGTAAGATAAACACATTAAAGGAATTCTTCAGCGTTTCCCCAAATATGGTTATCTGTCTTCTTCCACAGAGGAAGATGAGAATCTCATGTTTGTGCGTGAAAGGACTTGTTTATAATATTTCAAGAGTGTCTTAAACCAACAGTCAGGAGCCCAAATGAGCAGTGAAACCTGTTTTTCTTGCTGTAACCATTCCTCCTGTTCATACTGACCATTAGAAGATCCACAGTCCTCCTTCTGTGCAAAAATGTATTTCAAAGTTTATATGAAGCTAATATGAAGCTTCAAATGAGTCAAATCAAGTAGATATCTTTCAGCGTTACAGTCTTTTTAGTGCCAAAGTTCCTCTTTTTGTTACTATACTTCCACCTGCAGCTCAACAGGGAAACACTGTCCGAGGAAACACAAAGAGGGAATTTGATGCTAAAAAGACTGTAAATGTGTCAGATATCCACTTGATATGACTAACTCAGACTGCTGAAGCTGAATAGAAGCTTCACACAGACTTTTAAATGACTGTGTGGACACACTGTGGATTTTATCCTCCATCACTTCCATTGAAAGCACATTTGAAGGATCTTTTAATATCCAGTATGAACAGGAGGAATGATTACAGCGAGGAAAACCTCTTTCACTGTTCATATGGACACCTGACTGATGGTTTAAGACAGAGGTGAAAAGTTGTGAGCTCGTCCTTTAAGGCTCTGAGAAGAGATGAACCATCAGTGTTTTGTTTTGTGTGGTGTGATGAACGCTGCAGCCTGCAGGGAGCACTAACACTTCTTCTCTTGTGTTTAGCTGCACTGCTGCGGTCTGTTCAGCCATGAGGACTGGGGGCAGAACATCCCCGACTCCTGTCTGTGCAACCAGGAGGAGCAGATGGAGGGAAAGTGTCAGACAATCAGCTACAGAGTGAGCATTAACACACACATACACATTATATTACTATTGATTGGTGTTAAAAGCTGATTTTTGTCTCTTTCCAGAACTTTCTGTTGAATCTTTTCTGGCAGAAGAAGTCTGTCTTCACACAGGTCAGTGGAACTAAAGCAGCATTAAAAAACTGAAAATCTTTCGTTTTAATTGTCATGTTTATGATATTTCACACCTGTGATGTCATCAAAATGTTCAGGGAAACAGTATATAGACGGCTGGCAACAGAAATTAATTCCTGTTGAAACAACTCTATACATGAGAATCCATACAAAATATACATTTGTAATAAACAGTATATGTCACGCAATACAAATATACAATACACAGAGAGATTTTAAGTCAGACAGATAAAAATAAAACAATGGATTTAAAGAAAAAGGTTTAAAAATGATACTGAATAAAATAAAAGAAAAAAATCAAATCAAAAGTAAAAAGTAAATAAATAGAAAGGTGTGGATGTCTGTAACCGGTCTGTATTCTGTTCCTATAATCAAGTAGAATTGATTTAAAGAGTAAACGGGTAATTAGTAGTGAAGTAATTCACAGTTTTCAATATGGTTACATCAACTTGGTTTTTTTTAATGCAAGATGAATAATTAGAATATTTATGTGACCATAGTATGATAATAGATACGTTCAACAAGTAATATTTGAAGATTACCTTTTAACATTTTCAGCTTTGAAAAGGCTGAAAGAGATTTTATTTTAAATCACTAAGAAAACTATAGGATATGTCCTATTTTCTGTATTTTTTCTTCTTGTCAATGAATCTCATGTTTGGATCCAAACTGACGATGAACTGATCTACTAACAAGTATTGTGTTTGTATCCAAAGCCTGATATATCCGATTCCTCCGTTGTTGTTCAAAAACTATTAAAAACATGTCAGTGAGTCACACCGCTGCGCTGGGTCACATGTTCCTCCATCATGAAGAGTTTGGTCACGTTAGTTTGTTCAGAAACTAATAACAGCGTCATGTTTTCAGTCTCCGGAGAGTAGTTCTGTGTGAGGCAGACGCCGCTGAGCTCGTCTCTGCTCAGATGTTCATAAAGTCTTTGTGTAACCTGTAATTTATTAAGGTTAAATATGTTTTATTTGTGCATTTTATTTAGACATTTTAAATGTATTTTTCTACTACTTCTTATAAACTTGAATTACTCAGGCAGAGTCTTTAAACCGGTTTATTAAAGGTAGTTTATAACCACAGGCTTTGAAATGACAGCTGATCATTTCACAAGATTGAAATCTTATTGACCCTCATTTCAGTCGGTGATTCGTAATTTCTCTCACAAGCACGACCATTTTTAAACTGCCTGTTTTGTTCCGTAAAGCGGCTATAATCAGTATTTTTCATACTAATACTGTATGATCTGTCAGTGTGTAATGTGTCGGCCAGTAGTGATGAACCTATCAGCTCCTCTCGGCTTTAAGGAGCTTTATAGTGAGTTTTAGCTCATTGTTTATCTGTCCGGCTGCAACTTTACTGCTGTTAAAGTGGCCAAACAGCAAACAGACACAGTTAACTGTAGACCAGCTGGTGAACATCACTTTAAACTGGACTGCAGGACTTTTGTCTCCCCCTTCTGGCAGTGAGAGTAAAGGGGGGCCCTGACACAAACATCCAGCTCTCATCACACCCCGAATGACAGACACACTGAGAGGTTTTGAAGGTCCACCAGCCCACCACTGGCTGTAACCTACTGTTGTGGCTGTAAAAGGATGGATTCATTGTTTTGAGCGTCATACAACCCCTGCACAATGATTTGAATTTGATCCATTCAGTCTGATAACATTTGGAAAGTCTGGAAGAGCCACACGATTAACGGCCAGCACAGGAGCCCGACATGAGATTTAAAAACTCTGTATACTGTGAAATACAGAGAGATTTATCTGGTGGTGATCGGCTTAATCAGCGTTGTGTGAACTCGTTTGGCTTGAATGTAACGGACGTTCGTTTACATGTAAAAGTTCTGCGGTTTTAGAGAGATCCACCAGACCTCGTTGACCTGATGGATCATAATAAAAAACACAGTTTACTGATGACTTATTGATGGTAAGATGATAAACTCGTCACCTAAAAAGGGATCTGACATGACAGAGATTCTTCAACAGTCAACAGTTCCTAAATCAAACTAACAAACGTTTCTCGTCTTCTTGTCACCAGACCTGCTTCCCGCTCATCATGGACTCTGTTACAACAAACACTGATGTCACGCTGGGCGTCGATGCCACTCTGTTCGTACTGGCGGTGAGTTGACTATAATTTGGTCTTTGTAACTAAAAATATTACTGTCAAAGTCATTTAAAGCATCTTTTAGTCATTTTTCATATCCCAACAAAGAGACTGAGAAGATGTCTGCTGCACTAGAATAACACCGTCAACAAGCAGCACTAGTGAACATTTCAGTCTCTGCAATATTCGTTATGGGAGGTTTAATTAATGACTTTAAACCTACCAGATGTTATTTTTGGGCTTAAAATACAGTCCAGTAAGTAATTGGACATTTTTTTGTTCTTCAGGCTCTGACATTCAATTAGAAATAAAATAATGGATACTACATTAAAGTAGAGCTTCACAGGTCCAAAATATTGGACCCAATCTGAAATGGATCTATGGAAAACCTACCCGGATGGACCAGGGTCACAGAGAGCTGCTTGATGCGCTATCAATTAATTTGATTGATTAACAATCAGTATTAATGCTCTGGGAATAAATGTAAAATCATAGAAACTAAAATAATTTGTTTATTTGCCTCAAAGACAAATGTATATAAACTAGTAGTTTCCACCAGTTAATGTGTTCATATGTGAATACCTGTTAATCATTTAACCTGTTATGATGACCGGGTTTAATGGTTGTTTAAGGACGTGCAGACACACCTGTATTATACACCCTGTTGACCCACCTTTTCGGTTATAAAGTTTTTGCAACTGGAACTTTTGGACTATTTATGATCTGACCGGTCACCACAGAGGAAGCCTGTGATTTCCTGCAACCCAAGTGCATGAGAGAAGCAACTATCTGCCACTTTCTTTCTTCTAACTGTTCTCCTGTCTTCACTCAGCGTGTAGTTATGCAACACACTTCCAATAAAGCAGCAGTTCGCCTTTGGAGTTTATAATAGGGGAAAAATGTGAAAACAGCGTTGAACAAATCCAATAATATAAATCAGAAAAAGATGAGATATAATAAAAGAAGAGTGAGAATAAAGGTGTTTGTTAGTAGTTAATATAGTAGACAGATTAAAAGGAAGAAGAGTAAAATATATGACAGTTAGCCCAACAGTAAAAAATGACTCAGAGGGTTTTATTAGCAGCTCCTTAGCAGCTCAGTTAGCTTGTATGCTGCTAGCTTGGAAAGCATCCATGAGGTAAAGAGAATCTACAGACGATGCAGCAACAAGAACATTTAGAGGGAGAATAAAAGATGGCTGTAAATGTTTGAATGAAATGTTGGATGTTAGCATGTGAGTTAAACTAACTGCTATAAAACTGTGTCAGCGTGAGTCGCTACGAACACACAACACCAAACTGAGACTATGTTCTGGCTGAAGAATAGTGACATCACAAACCCAACAAATTACCTTCAATCACAGCGTTTATATCAAACGGCCGCCGCTGCAGAGCTGAGTGGCTCACTGTTCGCTTGTTTGTTCAAAGCTTATTAATATTAAATGCATCACGTATCCAAATTGCACCAATAGAGTATCTTTCTCCACAATAAATCACCTGCTGAGTGTTTGATGGTTGTTTATTTGTGCTTCAGAACCGTGAAACAATCAGAAAATAACGTTTTCTGTCATTCACAGACTTTCTCTCTCTCAGAGAAAACTTTCCAGCCTTTCTCTCTGTCGCTCTCTCTTCTCTTTCTCTTGTCTTTTTTTTTAAAAATGATTCAGGGAACCCACAACAAAGCCGAACTTTTAACAAACGAAGAGAGATGTCGTCCCCTCGTCTCTCTCATGGCACGGTTGTACAGGTCTGACCAGTGGCAGAGCAGAGCAGCTGATCGCTTGTTTATTCAGAGTTCAAGTTTATTAATATCAATCATGCCACATGTCCAAATTACACCAAATTCAACACAGCAGTCCCTTTTGTTCCCCAGCAATACGCCCGCCAAGTGTGGAGTCGATCGGATGGACGGTTCAAGAGATACAAGAAGGACGAACAGACACACAGACAGAGATTCCTTCCTTTAGTTGATAAATAACTGAAAGTCCTATTCCACCTCCTGTATCAATAATCAAACCTTCTGTAGCCAACTGGGCGATAGATCAACAAAGCATAAATCTTGCGGGTGAGGGCTTCAGTTCTCTTGTCAGAAACTGTGTAATCATCTTTGTCGACTATTTGCATAAAACAGGAAGAAACAGCCGATGTGACCGTTGGATTTATGTCCTTGTTCTCTTTTTCCTCATGTTGACAAAGAACACCTCTATTACTCTCTTTACTTTACAGTTTATGTTCTCCTCTCACCTCAAAACACACTGTTTTCTCCCGCTGTGATTAATGTGACGTACCACATGATCAGAGCTGACACTGTGTACACTCAGGTGGACATACTGACATTCAGACATGCAGCAGTAAAAGCAGGTGGAAAATAACTTAGTACATACAGGTACATTTACTTAAGTAGTGTACTTATGTACAATTTTGAGCTGCTTTATACTTCCACTCCACTACATTTCAGGGGGAAATATTGTACTTTCTACTCCGCTACATTTATTTAACAGCTTTAGTTACTTTTCAAGGCAAGGCAGGTTTATTTGTATAGCACATTTCAACAACAAGGCAATTCAAAGTGCTTTACATAGAGCATAAAAGGCATTAAAACAGAATATAAAAGCAACACAAGTAAAAAGACAAATAAAAACAATTAAAAAGTGTTAAATTAGGAAATAAAAAAGCTAAAAGCTAAAAGGGAATAAGACAGATAAAACAAGAGAATAAAAGTGCAACAGTGCAGTGTAAAATATTAACCCTTAATGTGGTTTAATAAAAGGCAAACAGAAAAGTCTTCAGCTGCGATTTAAAAGAACTGAGAGTCGCAGCAGATCTGCAGTTTTCTGGGAGTTTGTTCCAGATATGTGGAGCATAAAAACTGAAAGCTGCTTCTCCATGTTTAGTTTTGACTCTGTGGACAGAAAGCAGACCTGATCCAGACCACCTGAGAGGTCTGGATGGTTCACAACATCAGAGATGTATTTTGACCCTAAAACCATTCAGTGCTTTATGAACCAACAGCACTATCTTAAAGTCAATTCTTTGACAGACAGAGGCCAGTGAAAAGATCTGAGAACTGGAGTGATATGATCCACTTTCTTGGTCTTAGTGAGGACTCGAGCAGCAGCGTCTGAATCAGCTGCAGCTGTCTGATCGATTTATGAGTTGTTAACAGCTCCACCAAATAGTGATTTTTCCCTCTAAACTTCTCACATGCTTTCATTTCAATAAATGTTCAAATGATCCAATATTTCAGCAAAAATCAAAGATTAGAGAAAAAGTCCAAAAACTGACAACAGATTTGTGTATCAGAACTTTGTTTTTTCTTCTTTCCTCTCCCATTAATCATCTCACCACCCCTCAGATTTATCTGCTGACCCTTTGGAGGGGCCCCGACCCCTAGGTTGGGAACCACTGGACTAAACTAGCTAACTGTATATAAAGTAGTGTAAACTAGCTCCACCTCCAGCAGCTACAACAGTAACATGCTGCTCTAACACTGATGCTTCACTATTAATAATCTAATGATGTCATATATAATAATATATCAGTCAGAGGGACCAAACCACTACTTTTACTGCAATACTTTAACTACATCAAGCTCATAATACTTATGTACTTTTACTGTAATACTTTAACTACATCAAGCTCATAATACTTTTACTGTAGTAGGATTTTTCATGCAGGACTTTTACTTGTAATTGAGTGTTTTTACATTGCCTTATTGGTACTTTTACTTCAGTAAAGGATCTGAGTACTTCTTCCATCATGGTGTGATGATATGATGTTAAAGGAATATGCAAGCAAAGAAAAAATGTCAGTGTGTTTCTCTAAATTAACTCAGTCTGTTCCTCTGTAGCTGCTGGGCTTAGTTCTGTCTTCACTGGTGATCTACCAGATATTCAACACAGCCAACAGGTCGAACACGCTGTCAGTGCCAGTGATGTTCACCAACCAACCACCTGACTACCAGCAGCTGTACAACATAACGGAGTAGGAGGCACTGCTGTCAACAAAAACCCAGGATGCAAAAAGCCTCAAAATATTCTTCTGCTTTTCTTTCAGTGGTGCTTTGGCGAACAGGTTTTGAGAACAGGTTGGGAAAGCGAAGTGAAGCATGACATCACAGGGCAATAATTGCTTGTCAGGGTCGACATCATGGTGATTTCCATCATATAAAGAGCAAGGTACATTTGAGAAACGAAGGGCCTCATGCAAGAAGCACTTATACAAACATTTGTTCTTAAGTGGCATTTAAAAGGGATATAACATGCTTTTTTGTGATTTTCTGCTATTTTTATATTGATCTGATGTCAGATGTTAAAAAGGGTGAAAACTTGAGGTGAACGTATGTAAAAGGCTCCCTGCAAGTCAAAAGTCAGGGCTTCAACCTGCTCTAAATCCAATCTACTTCCTCCTCGTGATGACATCAGATTGTTCGCACATGCCCACAAATGGCCGTCCGTCCTGTAGCCTTGGTTGCTAAGGTTGTTGCTAAGGTGTTTCCATGTGTTGTCCTGCTACTATTGTTTGTTTATGTAGCTTCTGGAGAAGCTGACCAATCAGAACAGAGTGGGCTCATCAGGAGGTGGGTCTTAAAGAGACAGGAGCTAAAACAGCCTGTTTCAGAGAGGCTGAACTGAGGGGCTGCATAAAGGACCAGTAGAAGATAAATAAGGAGTTTTTAACTGTAAATCATGCAAAGATATTCCAGTAGAGCCCCAGAATATAAATATACACCTGGAAATGTGCATGTTATCTCCTCTTTAATATTCTAATGGGAATGAATTTGGAGTTTGTGTTTCATCTTTCCTCAAAAACAACAAAGAGGTGAGAACACAAATTGACAAATGTAAACAAAATTGAATGCAAAGTGTAATTTTTATTTTCAAATCTGAATTAAATTTAAATGATGCCTTAATGTTAGCTCAGGGCATTTTGCGTTTGAATAATGGCAGTATTACATGGAAAAGCCTTCATAAATAATATATACATATTTATACACATAACACTGTAACAGTATGACTGAAAGATTTACAAACACTTATAACAGCTGTACTTTTTACTTTTCTATAATTGTGAAGTTTGAGGTTTTGTCAAGATTTGGAGAAATATCCAGAGTTTATAGGGATGCACCGATCCGACTTTTTCAGTCCTGATACCGATAAATGAGCTTTGGATCCGATACCAGGGTTTAATTTATAAGCTGTATGCTTCACTGTTTGGAAGAGACTGGGATCATTTTTTCATGTGTAAGGCAAAACCAGGTTTGACTTAAACATTCTTTCCTAACTTTGTAAAACAAAAAGTAACAAATAAATACATAGGTATTGTAAATTTACTGGATTGTTATTTATTAAAATAATCTGTATCGGTTCATCTCTAGTTATAAGTTACAGTATACTGCCAAGGAATGTGTACATTCATATACATTGTGGTTTACATTGGTTGTAATTCCTCCCTCCCAAAAGATATGATTAATATATTGTTAGACAAATTTTACATACATAAATCTAATTTATTTGTTTTTAATCTAGCCCCAATTTGACAGTTTTCCCATTTGTTTATCAAAAAGTCTGATGTCAGTTTGGACTTGTTTTGATCTGCCTATGTAACAGCACAAATGATATACACTCAGTGAGCACTTTATTAGGAACATCTGTGCAGACATTTGTAACAAAGACTTTTGCTGCAAGAAATACTGTCTGGGAGCTAAATTAGCTGAGGATGCCTGGTCCGCTACACTCAGTGGACCCAAAGGAGACCACGGCCTTGCCTGGAGCTGCGCTGGAGAGGAAACATCGAAAGCAGTGCGACAGGACGTGGAGGCAGTGCAAGTTAGACTACCTGTTAACCCATACAAACCGGCAGTTCCAACAATAATCCTGCCTCATCTTCATTCTCTAGACAGCATATAACTCCCCCATCAGTGCTGGTCACTCACTGACATGCAAGAGCTACATCCAACCGAGACATTTACTTTTCTCTCTAAATGCACTTTAATGCTCTGTGCTGCTAACTACTTGTTCTTTTTTTTGTTTGTTTTTTTCTTGTGAATTATATGTTTTTATCATTTTTTAAAGGAACTTTTATATACACACTATATCTTTATCCTTTCTGTTGTAGTTGTACTGCTGTGGGCTGGGAGGAACAGCATTTTGTTTTTTTATGTATGCAAATACAAAAAAAGATGACAATAAACTAAATCTTGAATCTTGAATCCAATACAACAGCTCTGTCATGAATTTTACTTTTATGAAGTTTATACATTTTCAGTTTTTGTTGACATTGTCAGAAAGGTGATAATTCTACTTTATTATTTATTACTGAGGTGGGTGGCGGTGGTGTAGGGGAGACCAGGGATGGTTATAACACTTTCAATTTCTCCAATCAGGAACAAGTTATAAATCACCTGATTGACTCTGCACATGCTCAATTTAGTCCTTGTTCCACATGTAAGGAAGTAGCACCCTGTAGCAGTCAGCTGATTTTAGAAAGGAAAAACTTTTTTTTTTTAACTAATTTATTTTTGTGATAGCATTGCCTGCTTTGTAGATAAACTCATCAAACTTAAATCATGTTAATTATGTGTCTGTGTAGATATCGTTCATGCAAGTTGTTAGTGCTAATGTTTTAGTTGTTAGCTGTAAGGTAAGCTAGTTCTGGGTTAGTTGTAACGAAATGTGAAAAAATGTTACAACCTACCCCAAGCAAAAATTTCATGGTATTTATATGTTTACTTTGAATTTCAGTATGCCTAGGTCCTGGAAGAGAAAGACTGACAGGGGGGTGCCTCTCAACACTTTGAAGAAAGAAAAAACAGAAAATGCATAACATTGAGCCACAAGACACAGATTCCTCAGATGATGATGAGAATTTCTGCAGTGTGCACACTAACCGGGACTATGGGGTCAGCTGTAACATTTCACTCCTTGTGTTTGCATCACATTTTGAATACACTGGTTTAAAAGAGCTCCAAGCTACAGACAGAAATGTCAAAAATGTTACAGCCATCCCCGGTCTCCCCTACTGGAGTGCATTATATTGAAAAGTGTTCCTAATATTTTGCCCGCCCCATTAACATAAGATAAAATAAGATAACCTTTATTGATCCTCAGGTGTTACAGCAGCAGCAGAATCAGAATACCACTGGTTACACGTGCAGCAGGAAAGTAACGTCAGAGTAGAAAACATAATACGGAAATAATAAAACAAATAAATGAATAAAAATAAGAATAAAAGAGCAGAACAATACAACTATACAACCTGAATTTACTGTATAGTGGCACTGAAGTGTTAAGCCAGTGAACTAATGTAACACAGTTGAACACAGCAAGGAAACAACCTACATAAAACTGTAAAACCTCAAACATATATGAAGGGGCAAAATATCCCACTCCAGTTCACCACCACCACCCACTATGACCTCAATAATAAACATAAAGTAGAATTATGTGGTTATGTTGATTTGATGATGAAGGTTGTGGCCAAACAATTCACTGCTGCGTTGGAAAGGCACAATATTTATAAGCATTGGACTGGTTTACATCTTATAGCACTGATAGAAGTTTTACCGTCTCTGTTGAACACTTTGTGTCTGATTCCTCTCTACTGTCTTGTGGTGTCCCGCAGGGCTCCGTACTGGGGCCCCTGATAGTCTCTTTATATTTGCTGCCCTTGGGACAGATTATAAACAGATTTAATATTGCATATCATTTATTTGCATATGATATCCAACCCTACTTTTCATCCAAACCTAGTGAGGCTAATAGGTTATCTAGGCTCCTAGTCTGCAAACGCTATGAAGGGACTGGAAAGCGGAAAATTTGGAGTATTGAGCCTCTTTCCTCTGCGTAACTAAGAGGTTATACTTGATCAATCCTCTTCGTTTGACACCCATGTTAAGCAGCTGACCAGATCTTGTTTTTTTCCACTTCCACTTTCCACTAGAAATGTTAGTAAACTGAGATCTATAGTTTCAAATGCAGAACTAGAGATACTTATACGTGCCTTTATCTCATCTGCCCTTGATCGTCTGCAGGCTATTCAGAGCTGCTGAAAGAATACTCACAGACGGTCTCTCACATTATCACCTTTCTGAAAGGTCATAAAAGTAGAATTTATGGCAGAGCTGTTGTATAGGGTTGCATTAAACTGCACAGGTGTTCATAATAAAGTGCTTGGTAAGCATATACTGTAAACATGAGTCATTTCCTATTACTGTCTAGTTCACTGTACAACAACACAACAATGACACAAACTACACATCAACAGCAGTTTTTTTTACCCTTAAGAGTAAACTACAACAGTATTAATGTTTTTCTCAATACATTTTTGCTATTTTGAACCATTTAAACCTTCAAACTCCACAAACACTTCTTCCCCTTTAAAAACATGAAGCTTTAGTTGATCACATTCCTCTGCAGTGAGTCATAACACCATCGCCAGTCCTGAAACCTCATATCTCCCATGTGTCTGCTTTTCAGAAACAAATGAACAGCCGGAGATACGGGCTTTCCACAGAGCCACACTGGTATTTTGATCCCTGTGTTTGTTCCCTTGAGACCAGTTTTAACAACGTCCTTCTCTCCTTTTCACTTCACTTTCTCTTTCTATTCCTCGGAAGTCTTAGTCTTACCGTTCATCTTTTTTTCTTCTTTTCTACTATCCTTTCCCTTTCTAGACAAGAAAAGACTGTCTTGACAGGGTTATAAACACAAAAAGAAATACTTAATACTTAAGCAAACACATGAAATCTTCTGTATGGCAGGACTTGTTTTTCTACACGTGTTCGTGTAGAAATGAATGCTGCTGTCCAGAAGAAGAGCTTTAACTTAAAGGATTTTTCAAGTGTGTCTTAAACCAGCAGTCAGGTGTCCATATGAACAGTGAAAGAGGTTTTCCTCGCTGTAATCATTCCTCCTGTTCATACTGGATATTAAAAGATCCTTCAAATGTGCTTTCAATGGAAGTGATGGAGGCCAAAATCCACAGTGTGTCCACACAGTCATTTAAAAGTCTCTGTGAAGCTTATATCAGTCTGAGTTAGTCATATCAAGTGGATATCTGACACATTTACAGTCTTTTTAGCATCAAATTCCCTCTTTGTGTTTCCTCGGACAGTGTTTCCCTGTTGAGCTGCAGGTGGAAGTATAGTAACAAAAAGAGGGACTTTGGCACTAAAAAGACTGTAATGTTGAAAGATATCTACTTGATTTGACTCATTTGGACGCTGAAGCTTCATATTAGCTTCAGATCAACTTTTAAATACATTTTTACACAGAAGGAGGACTGTGGATTTTGTCCCCAATCACTTCCATTGTAAGTGCATTATGAAGGGATCTTCTAATGGTCAGTATGAACAGGAGGAATGATTACAGGAAGAAAAACATGTTTCAATGTTCATTTGCGTTCTTGATTGTTGTTTTAAGACAGACATGAAACATTGTGAACCTGTCCTTCAATGTGGATTTTCTTTGAAACTGATCAACAGAAAAAGATCCTTTAATGTCAAAGTGAAAACAGATCTCTACAATTCTCCCATTAATCATCTCACGACCCCTCAGATTTATCTGCTGACCCTTTGGAGGGGCCCGACCCCTAGGTTGGGAACCACTGGACTAAACTAGCTAACTGTATATAAAGTAGTGTAAACTAGCTCCACCTCCAGCAGCTACAACAGTAACATGCTGCTCTAACACTGATGCTTCACTATTAATAATCTAATGATGTCATATATAATAATATATCAGTCAGAGCGACCAAACCACTACTTTTACTGCAATACTTTAACTACATCAAGCTCATAATACTTATGTACTTTTACTTGTAATGGAGTATTTTTACATTGTTGTTGGGACTTTTACTTAAGTAAAGGATCTGAATACTTCTTCCACCACTGTTAAACAATGTTTCTCTATGACAGAATAGACATGGAAATACTCTAAAGTACTTCTAAATTGTACTGCAGTAAATGTATTCAGTCACATACATCCCACCTCATTTCCCAGATTTTCACAGCGTAAAACTTGTCAGTGCTTGCAGTTTCTAAATGACTATAATCACATATTGACTTGTTGGCCAACACGTACATCGTTGTCAGTTTAGTACTCATGTTAGATGACACCAAAGACACCACAATGACCCTGAAAGAAAACAGTTGAACCCTTTTAATGTTTCACATCTGGTGAAATACAGTTTCCTCGTAATTAATGGTGCAAATACAAAATTAGAGCTGCAACAATTAGTCAGTTAATCGATTAGTTGTCAACAATTATGATTTCTCTGATTCTAGCTTCTTAAATGTGAATGTTTTCTGGTTTCTTTAGTCCTTCATGGCAGTAAACTGAATATCTTTGGGTTGTAGACTGATGGTTGGGACAAAACAAGGCATTTCTGGTTGCATCTTTGTTTGCATCTTTGCATCTGTGACATGACGGACAGGATTAATTGATAATGAAAATAATCGTTAGTTGCAGCTTTAAACCTTTTTAATGTTTCATATCTGCTGAAATAGACTTAAAAAATTATTTTCCAACCACATCTGGGTAATTCCCCAGATGTGAGTGGTTTTCGGGGGGGGGGTTCATGTTGAACATAACACCGCCCGTCCTGTCTACAATCCCAAACAGCCTTAACACACACACACTCGAAATACGGAAAATTCCGTTTGTCTTCCCGGAGTACAGCCTCTCTCTACCTCTCTCCAACCCCTTTTTGTTCAATAACCACCGGAAGTCTCCATGTAGGACATCTAAACAGCGCCCTCCTCCCCCTCTTCGTCATTTACTGGAAGCACCGCCCTGCCCTTGCCGGGCTGTCCCTACTCCCTAAAGTAGCCCACCCCCTCCGGATCCCTCAGTTTACGTCCCTGCCGTCGAAGCTGCGCAGCGCACCAGAACTGAAAACACAAGTACTGTATTTTTTTGTAGTGTTTTCACCGCTAAACATGGCGAAAATCAACCCCTGCCTCAAACGGACCTTCACCATCTTCAACATCATCTTCGCGGTGAGTTAGCGCGTTTTAAAAACCGTTAAATATGGCGCCTTTGATCAATAAAAAAAGTGCGTAGATGAGGTGGGAATCTGTCAGGCCGCCCAGGTTTAAGACATGTTGAGACTTATTTTAACGATTTATATGAGTTTAAGCACTTAAATCAGCCTTAAAGTAGCAGGTTTACTCAGCAGAAATGTTTTAAAATGAGAAAAGTAACCGAATGGTGTAGTTATTAATATTAAAGTTACCTTCGTTTTAGGAGGAGCATAGAAAGGGTTAACACACAGGTTAAAGTTATTAATACGTTTCTTTTACGTTAAAAATGATCGATTCGATAAGTATTGAAACGTTTTCAGCACAAATGTGTTTCTACAAGATAAATAATGTCAATAACACTTTATTGACATTATTTATCTCACTCCATATTAAAGCCACAGGACGGTTTGTGTTATGAAACTTGAAAAAGAAAATGTCATTAATTTTGTCCTTAACGTTACATATTATCTACTATTTATTTATCTTTACGAGGCTATTACTTGGTTTTTGTGTTGTTTTTATAGCTAAAATGTGTTTGTTTGTTTTTTTAAAGGTTGCCCGGGTATTGTTTACGTTGTTTGTTGCTAGGGCTGCATGCAAAATGTTTGGTTTTTTTGTTTTACAATGCAAAAATAATGATAATAATAATGATAACGTGAAAATGGCGTCTTTTTTAAACCTGAACAGGTTTCATTTAAAGTAAATTAGGAACCGAAAGAATCGAGCTGCAAAACGTCACATTTTAGAAACTAAAACCATCAAATGTTCGACATTTTTTCTTGAAAAGTGACTTTAATGATCATCAGAAGAGTTTTTTTTTTCTTTGAGTTACTTGTATTTTGTTGTGGGTTTTCTCTGCTGGTTTCCAGTCAGCTGAGGGCAAAACAACAATTAAAGTTAATAGAAAGCAGTCGTTTGTTTAGTTTTTTTCACTCCGTCTCTTTAATTTCTGGTGTTTTTTTTCTCATAAACGCTTCCTGTAATTGAGCTGGTTGTCTCTGTGGTTTGTCTGTTAAAACCAGTCTGAGTCTTATCTGAGCTGATTTCCTGGTTACCAGTGACTTACTTTCAGTTCTCATACAAATCGTCTCTTTTTGTTGCATAAACAGGATTTTCTGGTTGCACAATCTTCAGATTAGAGCCTTTCCATATTGATTATGAGTTGTGGTTTTTTTTGTTTTGTACAGAGCGGTACATTTAAACAGTGTAGAAATAAACTCGCTTTTGGACAAACTGTAATGTTTACAGTTTCTAAACTGTAATCATATCTTTGGCATTTCCGCACTATTGTTTCATGAGTGCTTATTGGCCAATATGGACACCATGATGACCCTGACAGAAAATTAAGGAACGATATCTGGTTAAATACAGTTTCCCTGTAATTGATTGTGCAAATTCAAAACTAGAGCAGCAATAATTATGTGATTAATTGATTAGTCGGTTGTTAGGAAATGGATCAGCAACTATTTTGATAATCGAATTATCATTTTTGGAAATTTTTTACACTAAAAAAGGCCAAAAATGTCCCAGTTTCAGATTGTCAGACATGAGGATTTGAAGATTTTCTGTGCCGTATGTATGTGTGTATATAAATTTATTCAAAATGGGGAAACTGATTATTTTTGGATTTTGAACAGTTGATCAGATCATTTGAAGACTTTACAGTGAACCATTTTTCACTATTTTCTGGCATTTTACAGACAGGACGATTAATTGTGAAAGTAATCAGCAGATTAATGGATAATGGTGATAATCATTAGTTGTAGCCCTAAATTGATTTAACTGTTTTAAGTTTCTTGGGCAAGAAAAAATGGTTCCAGCTTCTTAACTGTGAATATTTTCTGGTTTCTTTAACCTTCTATGATTGTAAATCATTTTAGGTTACATCTTGGGTTTTGGGAAACTGATAATTTCCTATTAATTGGCCAAATTGATGTCTTCAAATGTCTTGTTTGTCCAACCAACAGTCCAAAACCCAAAGATAATCAGTTCACTGACACAGAAGATGAAGAAAACCATCAAATTCTCACTTTCGAGAAGCTGCAACCAGCAAATAATTTGGCATTTTTGCTTAAAAATGACTAAAACGCTTATTCAGTTAACAAAATAGCTGCCAGTTGTTGAATGACTCATCAATTAATCGACTCATTGTTGCAGCTCTAAATGTTGTGACCTCAGTGTTTCTAACATTCTGGCAGATTTATTCACTGATCTCTTCAGACGTGGATGATGATCTGTTTTACCTTGTTGACGTACTGCGATGCTTATTGTGTGCTTTTACTCGTTTCGATGTTGCAGCAGCTCAGCACGGATCTAATCGAGCTCTTTTCTTGTCGTTTCAGATTATCGGCGGATTCATCATCGGGCTCGCTCTGCTGTCTCAGGTCCTCACCAGCGTTAATGGAGGAAACGACGTAAGAAACTGACAAACAGAAAGAAATAGCTCCGGCTCTAAAAAAAAAAAACAAATATTAACCTGTCAATCATCTCTTCTGCCTCTAGCTGGACGGTCGCACCACCGGCCTCATCGTCCTCTACGTGGTGGGCACCATTACCATGGTGATCGCCATCCTGGGAGCCTATGGAGCCCATAAGGAGAACAAAGTAGCTCTGATCGTGGTGAGTACAAAGATCAGCTGATGAAACCAGTTTCATCATACAGCAGCTAGAAGAATCTCCCAAAAGACTAGAATTAGTGACTTTATCTTCCTAAAACAGGCTGACATGAGTATGATGAATTTTAATATTCAGGTCATCTGTGACGTTCGCTGCTGCAGCTTTGAACACAAACAGGACAAAGTCTGAAGTGAAAATAAATTGTGAGCCGGAAGGTTCGTGTGGTTTCTTAATTTCCTGTTGTTAACATCAAGAGCAGCACGTTTGTTCTTGTATGTACTGTCCTGTACTATTTGTTTCCTCTCTGCCACTAAAAAAAGCTTTAAAGTGTTTCACAGACGATAATAAGACAGAACAAACGTAAAACATTTAGAGATTCATGCACACGAGAAACAGAAATGATGAAAGTGTAAGAAAAAGGTTTAAAAACTTTAATATTGTGACACTTCAGCTGCTCTCAGCCAATAAATCTGGTTCTGGTTGGTTTTCTAAGAGAAACGCTGTGTACTGTAATTATTCTTCCTTTAAAAAAAATCCCAAATTAGCACATTTTCAGTCCCAACAGGATCTCGGAGAGTCTAGTTCTGAATTTAAGCTGCTTTCCTGGAACTCTGTGATGCAATTTGTGGATTTTTTTTTTTCAGTGTCGTTGTGTAATTGAGGTCATCGTTGCACAATCCCAAGAAATAACCCACGTTTTCATTTTCATTTCCTCAGCATGTAGAAGGTATTGAAAAGTCCTGAATAGTTAGTTATGAAATGTGTTTTAATGTAATTTTAGCAAGTCTGACTGTAAAATAAATGAATAAAAATCTCCAGTTCTGTTCTGTTCTCAGTTATCTTTTGACTGGTTAATCAATCATTCATCCACGTGCAGCTCATCAATAATGAGTGATTAGTTTTATTATTGGGAATGATTGTTATAAACTGCCAGGAAGTGATGACAAAAATGTGACATTTATTTCGCGTTGCACCTTGTAGATAATTGCATCCGTCATCATCATTAATGGTTTTTATTGATATATTTAATACTTATTAAATCGCATTTATGTGATTATTTAAAAAGTCTTAAATGTAACTTGGTGAAGCTGCAGATTAAAGCGTCTTCTTGTGTCTCTCTGCAGTTCCTGGTTTGTATGGTGGTCGGAAGTCTGCTGATGCTTCGGACCGGAGTCCCCGCCGCCGCCGCCCGTCCCAGGGTAACGACCCCGACACTCTACCGTTGACTGTATTCACCACCACACCGATAATCACAACAGGACCAAAAACACACTCATGACACACCGAACCAGCTCAGGGTCTCATTTAGAGCCGCAACTAATGATTATTTCCATTATCCATTAATCTGTCAGTTATTTTCTCAATTAATCGATCGGTGGTTCAGAAACCAGAAAATATTCACATTTAAAAAGAAAATGACTCCAAACTATTGATCAATTATCAAAATAGTTGAAGATTAATTTAATATTTGGCAGCTAATTGATTCGACTAATAGTTGCAGCTTTAGTCTCGTTCTTGAAAGTAACACTAAGAACATTTCCAACAACAACACAACACCAATATAATTCAAGTTGCCACTAACGAGTATTTTCATTAGCGATCAATCAGATGATTTCTTAGTTACTGGTTTATGTGGGATGATGGTTTTCTTGAGTCTGGTCTGTGTGTATTTGATCCATATAGTCAAAATAAACTGTGTTTGTGTAGATCAGACGAGTGTTGGAGGACAAATTTCATCAACTTCTGCCTTTGGACAAAGCTTCAGAGGATGTGAAAGACATGGCCAACGCCCTGCAGACACAGGTAAGATCGACCGTCGTCTTCAATCAAAGGATTTATTCAACTGTGCAGTGCAACAGCTGCTCTTAGAGGAAAGAAAATAATAATAATACAATCATTTCATGTGATAATGTAAGATAAAATAATATTTGATATACATATAAATGCACATAAAACAGGTAAAGTATTATTTCTTCTGTCATCTTCAGTAGATCACCTTCTTTTCTTTCTTTCTAAAACTCTTCATGAAAAACAGAAAATTCAATCAAAGACAAATGTGACGTTAAAATAAAGAAATGTGGAAAAAGCGTCAAATTATTTTGTCTTTGTTTCAACTAATCGTTGCAGCGCTACAAGAAGTTTTATTTAAAAAAAACTCTTAAAACATTCGACTCTTCTACAGTTAATAAAAGCAAAACAGTCGAACTTATTTAAACCAACATGAGTATTTTTTATTTTTTGGTTAACAGATCGATAAATATTCAAGTCAGTTTTTCTCCACATTTACGTCTAAAAGAGCAAATATATGGATGATTGATGATAAATTAATATAAATATAAAAATAAAGGTAATTTTTATTAGTCTGTAGAAACGGATCCATAACAAGAAATGTTTTTTTTAAAGGCTTTTATGTCCTTTTAAGCATTCGGTGCATGTAATTAATTTTGTTGTAAAGCACTTGGAGCTGCAGAAATCTGCTGGAGGCTTCAGTTTATAATCTAATCTGTTAAACTTTCAAACGCAGTTCAACTTCTGTTTCTTTAAAACAAAACGTCTCTGGAGGAGTTTGGTTTCTCGCTCTACATCTGCCGCCCCGCCCTGCAGGTCTTTTGTTTTCCAGCCAGCAGGCTGTTGTTGACAGACTGGTTTCCACTCAGCAGGTGTGGCCTGAGCCCTCCTCTGATTGGCCGGCTGGCTGACAGGTGTGTTGTCGGGCAGAAATGCAAATGAGTCCGATGAGAGTCGAGTGCTGTCAGGAGGAAGATTGATTTTATTGCGATTGGAAAGGAGAGTTGGAGAGTAGAAACCATTTCTGACTGGATTCTCTCTTTGTACTCGGCAGCTTCCACATTCAGTGTTCTTGAAAATGAAATATTAACAAGAAGAGGAACTGAGATATTGTCAGTGCAGTTGACAAGTTCCATAATTTCAACTTTCGACTTCCATGACTTTTTTTTTTTTCCCTTGTAGATTTTGGTGCAGTTGAATCTTAACAAGCTTGTTTAACAACACTGTAAATAAAACTGTTACTGCTGGTGAAAAACTCCAGAAGCACAAAGTTAAAATAACCAACTCAACATCGTTCGTTGAGGTGAACATTTAATCATCAATCTGTCCATATTTTCAGGTAGCAGCAAGAGTCCAGATGTTATTTATAAGGCGCCAAATCACAACAGAAGTGATCTCAGGTCTAGACTGAACTCTTTCATTTACAGAGACCCAACGTTCCCACCGTGAGCAGCGCTCGGCGACGGCGGCGAGGAAAAACTCCCCTTTGTGACGCAGTTTGTTTAAAACCACCATCTGTGGTGAAGCAGGTGGAAACTTCTGTCCTACTTTCAGGTGTCGAAGCGAAGCGTCTTTTTCTCTCTCTGTTGTGAGTTCTCGTCTCAGTGGACGAGGAGAAAACCATCATAATCATAAAGTCATATTCAGAGCTGTACGAGCCGCTGCCTTAAAAGTCTGAACCGTACATGACAAAACAAACAGGTTTTTCTTTTCTAGATAAAACTTTTATTTGGAATAAATGTGCTTCAGTGACATCTAGTGGCAGCTACAGGAAACTACAACACAAACCTAGTTTTTAAGGTTTAGATCAACTTTTATTATTATTATTATTATTATTGTTATTGTTGTTATTATTATTATTATTCCAGATGGAAACTGGTTTGCAGTTTTTGCACAAATTTAACACAATAAAAACTTAAAAACTTCACCAGGTGTCTGTTTTTAAAAAAAAAAAAAAAAGTTTAACAGGATTCCTCGAACAAAACTCTTAATTTTACTATTTGAATCTTACAAAAACTAGACGGTGCATCTCAATTTTTAAATACTTTGAAATAAATAGTGTGCAAAAAATCCAGGTAACCATGGCAACAAAACCTGGTAACGGTTAACATAATGAAACTGACTTTTCCGTTGTAGTGGCTGCAGTGAAACTTGCATTTAAATAACAAATAAAAGAACAGCAAGTGATAAAGTAATTAAATTTGCCAATAAACACATTTTCTTTTTGTTTTGTCTTTAAAGTATGAATTAATAACTGAATTTTACGATGAAAACGTAAAATTAATACAAAAAGAAATTTACATTTTACTTTTTTAACTTTAAATTTACAAATTCCTTTCACAGTCCGTCTTCATTTGTCTCCTATTTAAACGTTTGCAGTCGCTCTATCATGGTGGCTCTATAATCAATTATCACTCAGTGTTCCCACCTGATCAATGATCAATATTGAGGTAAGAAAAGACGACATCGACCTGTTTTTGGAGGCAACATTGATGAGATTTACGTGATATTTTCAGCTCTTTTTTTATTTTAAGGAGAAAAACAAAACCGCGTCTCATCTTTTCTTCTTCTTCTCCTTCTTGTCAGACAGGAAAACAGCATCACTCTCTGATCAATAACCTTCCCGTCTGTTTCTTCTTCTCTTGTTTTTTTTTTTTTAGCTGCACTGCTGCGGTCTGTTCAGCTATGAGGACTGGGAGCAGAACATCCCCGACTCCTGTCTGTGCAACGACGTGGAGCAGAGTGAAGGAAAGTGTCAGAACGTGCAGACCAGCTACAGAGTGAGTTAAACAAACACCGTTAACTCCTAAACTGTGTTTTTAAATGCTGGTAACTAACGTTTGTTTGTTTTTGTTTGTTTTTCCGTCTCTTTCAGTCTCTCTTGCTGCCGACAAAGTCCGTCTACATCAAGGTCAGCGGAGCCAAACATGCATCAATTTCACAAAGATCTTTTTTATTTTAGAGAAGCTGTTAAACTGCTGATGTGAAAGTGAAATATTATTTAAAAGGTTTTTTTTTTTCTCTCGTCTCACCTTCAGTCCTGCTTCCCCATCATCATGTACTACATCCTGATGGTCGCTGACGTCATGATCGGTGTCGTCTTCACTCTGGCTGTGCTGGCGGTGAGTGTGAACGACGTCAGAAAGAGAGAGAATTCACCGAGGAGCGAAATGTTCAGATTACGTTAGCTTAGCTTAGCATAAAGACTGGTAGCGGGGGAAACTGCTAGCCCGGGTCTCTGTGGACACGTTATATTTATTTATTTACTGCGTACACGAACAGAAAAATAAAAACAATACATTTTACTTGATAACGGATCATAAATAATTTCTCAAAATGTTGAAATAATCAGTTTTATGTGAATATTAGTCATAAAGTAACAAAAACAGGACTTCCTTCTGCTTTTTTTTGTGAATTTGGAGGATTGATTACAGCAAGAAAAACATGTTTTATTGTCATTTGGGCTCCTTGTTTTAAGACGGACTAGAAAAATTATGAAAATTATGAAGGTTGAGTAAAAAGTCGGGCGTCATAGAGACGAGAGAGATGATGTGATTTTGTTTAAATTTGAGGACAACGGCGCTCAGTTTCTCCTCGAAGACATTCGTGCTGTTTCACTCTGTTGTTCACGTTAAAAGAATGAAAAGACGTCTGGCGTACTGTTTTTCTTTTCATCTGCGATATTAACCGGACTTCCCGTGTCTCCCCGCAGCTGCTCGGCATGATCCTGTCCTCCATCATGATCTACCAGATGCGTCACCCCGACACCCCCGCCGTGCTGATGACGGTGCCCGCCATCTTCACCTCGGGGCCTCCCAAGTACCAGGAGCTGCACAACCCTCCCGCCTACTAGAGGAGCCTCCTGCGTCTTCTGTCGCCAGCTCCGTTTAACAAGTTCAGGATGTTGTTGTTGTTGGTTTTTTTTATGTTGTTTATGTTTGTTTCTCCTTGATTTTGAGGCTGTAGAAGCAATGAGACGATCCAAAGTGCCTTAAATGACTGTCAGGACGTCTGACTGTGGACGCCGCTGAGATCAGTGGCAACACGATGAAAGAGATAAAAACACCACTGGGTTTAATGGTTTAATGAGGAGCTGCTCAAAAAGATCTGCAGTGAGATTAGAAGCTGCTCTTTTTAAACAAATTTCTTTACAGTGAATCTTATTTGTATTTTTTTTGTTTTTGGTCAGAATCTGCTGTTTTAATACGACCAGAGAGGAGCGTCAGAACCGTCTTCTTTTCTCTCTCGATCAACAAAATGTTAACTTTAAGATCAATAATTTCATTTTGTGACTGTTTTTAATGTCGTAATCTACATTTAACAAGCTGCAGCTAAGTTTCACAATCAGACACCAAACCGGCTCCTTTTTTAAACCTAAACGAGACTTAAACGTGTTTCTCGTCTCATTTGTAAAGAGAACGCTCGATGAATATAAAAGGTAACGAGTACGAGCCAAGCAGAGGCTGAGTAGGGCGGGTCTTTTCTGAATCCAACAGTTTATGCTTGTTGAGAAACGTTAATACGCAGTAATGTGATATTTTTAACAATAACTAAAAGTAGAATCCGTCTGATCTGTAAAATCAGTTTAAGTGATGAAAGTTTTTGTCGTGAAAACAGAATAATTAAGAATCCGAAGAAAAAAAAACAACAAACCCTCCTGACGTCCTCTCTGGTCTTTTTCTGTGACACACAAACTTCATTTTGTTTTGCTGCAGTTTCTTTGCGCTTCACACAAAGCAAAAAAAAACAAGAGAAAAAAGACTTTTCTTCAACTTTTCTCATTCGGTGTCTTGGATGTTGATTATAAAAGCCATACCTGAAGTGCCAAAAACTTTTCTTTTGTTGGTTGTTTTTTGCCCTGCAGAAGCTCTTAAATCAAAGTTTATTAATATATTTTTGACAGCAAAAAAAACTGAAGAACAGAAAGATTTGACTCCATCAGCAGCACGTTCGCCTCAGTCACATTAAGTTTTTTAAATAAAGTGTTTATCCTTCACTTTGTGTTAGTGAACATCACAGTGAGTCTTTTCTTTCATATATTTGTACTTAATACTCCATGTTTTCCCCGTCAGCACCATATAAACACATCTTTCTTTTATAAACTGAGCACTGTGTTTAAACTTCCTGTTGAGTTCAAACTATTTGTTTGTTTTTTTTTTTACAATGAAAAGGGAGAAATGATGTCTGAATCTGGAGCAAAGGGAAATAATTCTGTGTGTTCTTTTAATTTCTAATTCTTCAGTTGTGAACTGATGACTCACAGAAATAAAAAGAAGAAAAAAAACTACTCGTGTGTTTTTGTTTGTCAGATACTTGATGAGTTTTAGGATTGACGTCTTAAATTTGAGGCTGAAGAACGTAGAATTTAAAGGACCAGTTCAACATTATAATATAAAATAAGAAATGATGAAAGAAATACTGACAACTGTGAACACTGAATACTAAACTAAGAGAAACTGAATAGAAATGGAACAATATTTATATAAAAACAGCTTTAAAGTTGTAATTAATAGCACTATCAGTGTTTTTAATCATTTACTAAAGATTAACTAAAGACATTAATAATAACTGGAGTTTTTAAGTGATGATCAGATGAAGTTTTAAACTGCAGCACAGCGACACCTGGTGGTTTTCAGAAGTTACAGCATCATAAAGTGTTAAAAAGTACATTTATTATCAAATACTGAGTACAATTTTGAGGTTGTTGCACTTGAATATTTCTGATTTACGCTTTAATATTTCCACTTCAACACATCTCAGAGGGAAATATTGTATTTTTTACTGTATTTAACTGCTAGTTACTTTGATTTTACACATAAAAACACATCATTCATTTATTAATTACGATGTATTATTACAGATTAAAGGCGTCAGTTAGTTGCTTGTGTTTGTGTTCTGCTTCAGCAGCTCATTCAAGAAAAGTCTTTAAAGTAATATTAAAAGATTAATTGGAATCTGAATTAATCAATTTAATGCAAATTATAACAGATTATTAATTTCAGTTCTCTGGTTGCAGCGTCTCCAATGTGAAGATTTTCTGCTTTTCTCTGATAATATCTTTAGGTTTTATCCGATAAAACAAGATATTTGAAGACGTCACCATTTTTAATCTGTTTTAACATTTCATACAGTAAACAATTAACAGCTTCATCGATAAAAATAATCGTGACTCCTTTCTTAACCAAACAACTTGAAACATTCAGAAACTTGTAGATGACCAATCTATGGATCTGGACTTTAAAACATATAAAAACATAATTCTGGTGATTTTCTATATTTTTCTTATTGTTTTCTTATTGTTGTGTCGTAAACCTCCGTTGTTGTCCAGAAACTATTAAAGACACGTCAGTGAGTCACAGCGCTGCACTGGGTGACATGTTCCTCCATCATGAAGAGTTTGATCACGTTAGTTTGTTCATAAATGGTTCCAAACACTAATAACAGTGATCGTGTTTTCAGTCTCTGGAGAGTAGTTCTGTGTAAACGTGAATCATTTGTGAAAATAAATTGCACGTCAACTTGTTTTTTCTTCTTTCCTCTCCCATTAATCATCTCACGACCCCTCAGATTTATCTGCTGACCCTTTGGAGGGGCCCGACCCCTAGGTTGGGAACCACTGGACTAAACTAGCTAACTGTATATAAAGTAGTGTAAACTAGCTCCACCTCCAGCAGCTACAACAGTAACATGCTGCTCTAACACTGATGCTTCACTATTAATAATCTAATGATGTCATATATAATAATATATCAGTCAGAGGGACCAAACCACTACTTTTACTGCAATACTTTAACTACATCAAGCTCATAATACTTATGTACTTTTACTGCAATACTTTAACTACATCAAGCTCATAATACTTATGTACTTTTACTGCAATACTTTAACTACATCAAGCTCATAATACTTATGTACTTGTACTGTAGTTTTACTTGTAATAGAGTATTTTTATTTTGCTGTATTGGTACTTTTACTTCTTCCAGTGTTCAGTATCAGGTTTAGTTTGGAGATTTAAGGGGTTTTCATGGAGGGTCCTTAAAGAGCTTCCAGGAGGTTTTAAATTGTATTTTTATTGAAATAAAAACTGTCTTTCTTTTGCAAAACTATGCAGGAACAAAGACGGTTATCAAGAAACAGAACTGTTTGTCGATAACCGTCTTCATATCTCACCTTTACCTGATGCTTAATAATTAATTTACTGAACAAACATAAAAGTGGATGATCACAAAGGAACATTTATAGCTGGATGTAGTCACAAGATTATTTGCTTGTTTCCACATCAAGCAGTTACGGAGCAACATTATCATTCATGTGGAGTTGTGTTTCTGTCCAATATTCTCTCTCTTTTAGCTCTGTTTTTGTTCTCCACCAACTCCTGAGGGAAATATCTGGCTCTCTAGCTGCTAAATGCTCACCAGTATGTTCACCAGCTAGTCTAAGTTAAGTATTTTACACAACAGCATTGGAACTGCAACATACAATTACGCACAAAAAACAGATGTACTGTATTTAGTGTGTATAATGGAGTATTTTTGCATTGTTCTATTGGTGCTTTTACTGCAAATATTGTTACGCTGCTGTAAATTCAACATATCAACTTAAAACGTGATGATTTGTCTGTTATGTTAATGTCACTTATTGGAGGTTTATCATGATGTAGACCCAACGTTTCATTCTGAAGGTAAAACCTCCAAATCCTCCTCAAAACATTTACTTCCTGTTCAGATTGTCGACACGTTTTCTCAGATCCACGTTTTAGCACGTGACCCTCCGTATGTTTGTGTCTACGACCCTGAAAACGTCTGATGTCGACGCTTGAAAAATGAATCCAAAAAACAGAAAAACCTGCAATTTAAGAATGAAGATGAAAGTTCCAACTGAGCTCTCGTCATTAGTGAATCTCAAAATAAAAAAAAAGGGACAGTGCATCAGAAATAACGACAATGTGTGCGACACCTCGATGCGTTGTGTAAATAGTTATAATTGTTCTATTATCTTTACAAAACACTTTGACACGAGCAGTTTAAAAAATTACATTTCCAAAAAAAGTGTGCTGATTTTTTTCTCCTTTTCAACCACATTTTTTTTTTTTTTATAGTTTTTTCATTATTCCATAAAGAACAAGACAGTACATCGTTTATTTTCTTCTTCTTCTACACCTGTTTGTGCAGATTTTCCCCAAAGTTTTTTTTTTTTCCTTAAAGGCAGATAAAACGTCCAGTACGTCTTTTTTTTTTGTTTTGTTTTTTTTTTGTTGTTGTTGTTGTTGTGGTCATTTTTCACAGAGTTCATTCAGTAAGAAGCAGAGAGATTAATGCAGTACAGGCCCGGTGGAGAAAAACAACAGTAAATTACACAGTAGAGTACAGAGACAACGTTTGTTTGTTTGTTTGTTTGTTTGTTTGTTCATGTACAGGTTTCCATCACCATCACGTGAATATAACTTATTAAATAATCGCAGTTCAGTTTTTTTTTTATTTTTTAAAAAGTAAACCAAACAAAGCCGTTACAGAAAATCAAACATGCACGTTATTATTCTCTGTCCAGGAAAACATGTTGAACAGGAGCATGAACCGTGTGTGTGTGTGTGTGTGTGTGTGTGTGTGTGTGTGTGTGTGTTGAAAGCCGTCATGTAGAGGAGGAAGAGGAGGATCTTCAAGCTGCATGATATCGATTATTTTTGCTTTGGGATCAAACAATTATGTCAATTAATCGATTAGTTGCTCCTTAAGATCTTTAAATTTACAAAACATTTGAATGGATTTTGGTATTTTTTTAAGGAGAAAATGTCAAAAGTTGCTGCTTTTTTTCTGTTTTATATAAAAATTAAATTTTCTATTTTGGGGGTTTAGACCAAAAATAATATTTTCATTGTAGATTTTTTTTTTTTTTTTGGATTAATGGATTAATTGCTTCGTCAGTAAAATGTCGGTCAGCGTTTCAGAGTCTTCTTCTGTCTGAGCAACAGTTCAAAACACAAAGATATTAAAGAAAGAAAAACAGCTGCAATCAAACTTTAACAGCTTTTGATCAGAAAATAACTTCAACTAATAATCAATTATCAAAATAGTGACTTTTCTGTTGATTGACTGATCGATTGATCGCTGCAGCTTTATGTTGGAATATAGATTTTATTGACTCAACGATTAATTGATCAAATCTGTCAAACTGTAACAAACAGATTCATCATTTACATTATTTGTTTGCAGTTAATTTGTTCTTTTTAATTTCTAAATTAGATTTTGTTTGTTTGTTTGTTTGTTTGTTTGTTTGTTGTGTGCAGTTTTAATGAATAGACCAGAAATCCGGATCAACAGCAGCTGAACGTCAGAATGTTGTGATTTTATTTCTTGTTTTTCCTTCTGTTGTAACTTTCATCACATTTAATTTAACTTTAATCAGAGAGTTCATCAGGACTGTGATTCGTTCTCTAATCTTTGTCTAACTGGAGTCCTGACTGGCTGCTTGTTGACGTCTTTCAGGTCCAAACTTGTAGAGCCGATCCGGAACGAAACGGTGGAAAAACCTGCTGGAACCCGACGAACAGAAACTGGTTTTAGGGACTTTTTCTACAGATCAGCTGTGATATTCTCCTGCAGCTGCTCCTCCGGAGTTTAAAAACGTTGTTTATGTTTTTAAAGAAGTATAAGAAGATTAATGGTTTGTACAGTGTGTTTGTACGTCTGGATTTATGTTTTAACCCATCAAAAACAAACATAAATATCTCTACTGAAGCCTGCGTTTCAACTCTTTCATTAGTGAACTTTTGTCATAATATCAGTTAAACTCCCGTCGCTGCTTATCAAGTCAAAGTGCTTTTAATCACTGAAAGCATTTTTTATTTTTTTAAATCATAAAGATGTTGGGTTCATTTAGTTTTGGAGGGATTATTTACTGAAATAATTTAAATATAGTTACCCATGATGCTTAGCAGCAGAGACGGTAGTGAATGAACACAGCAGAAACACTCGGATTATTTTAGGATTTTATGAATCGGACCAACAGAGACACTGATAAACGTGTGTGTGGATATAATGTCTGCACATGTATGACAGAGAGTGTGTGTCTGTGTGTGTCTGTGTGTGTGTGTGTGTGTGTGTGTGTGTGTGTTAGCCAGAAGAGCAGCATCCTCCGGCGGGCGTGGCTTGCGGTTCGTCGTCGACAATCTGTACGCCCCGCCTACTCGACGCTGATTGGCTGGCTCCGTTGCCCTTCAACCTCTCCTCAGCTTGAGCGGTTTCCATCATCCCTAAAAAAACACACACACACACACACACACACACACACACACACACACACACACACACACACACACACACACACACACACACACACACACACACACACACACGAGTGAGCTTCTTCCATTTCAGCAACATGATTTTGTCTTTTAACTTCCTGTCTGCTGTTTTATAACAGTCATGCTCACAACCTGGTTTTATATATATTATATATGATATAACAGCAGTTGTGTGAATGCGGCTAAAAATCATAATATCTGCAGCTGCAACAATTAATCAGTTAGTCACCAACTATTCTGATAATTTATTGATCGTTTTGAGTCTTTTTTTTTTAAGAGGAAAATGTCCAAATAGTGATTCCAGCTTCTTAAATGTGAATATTTCCTGTTTTTTTTGTCCTGTATGACAGTAAACTGAATATCTTTGGGTTGTGGACTGTTAGTCGGGACGTAACGAGACATCTGAGGACGTCATCTTGAGTTTTCGAGAAACCGTGATCGACATTTTTCTGACCAAACAAATAATCGATTAATCGAGAAGGTAATTACCAGATGAACAGATGATAGTTGCAGCTGTGGGTCAGTGATTGTGTATTTTAAAAAAGGGATTGAAAAACCAACATGCAAACATGTGTGAGAGGTGAGGACTAAAAATAAACAGCTGATCTGATATAAAAGGTTCGACACTTCCTCTTTGAACAATTTGACTCTGGTCTCATGAGGACTGCAGCTCTTATCTGTTTCTCTAAAAAAATAAACAAAACATTTATGATAATGTATTAATTTGATCTGAAGTCGCTCTGCTCTGATGTGCATGTTTAAGAAAATATCAACAGTTTGGTTTATGTTTGTTTTATGAGGAACGTAATTCTTTTAATACATCTGCTTGATTTGGGCGACCAATCCAAGATGGCAGCACGTCCGTGTTCTAGTGTTGACTGAGTGATGTCAGTTGTTTCTGGAGTTGTTCGGATAATATCACCACTTCACACCTGCTTCTGTTTAAACTACTGTGTTGATCTGTAAATCTGATGGTCGTCAGTCTCATACAGGCTCCTCTGTTCGGACCATGGAGCCTGTTCACCTGTCGGAGCTGTAACGCCGTCACGCCACTCGATTCTGACGGATCGAATTTCTCATGATAAAAAAGGAAAGTGTTTCCTGTCTTGGCTCCGATATTTTTATTGTTTTAAACTCCGGCTCGTCCTGATTTTAATTCATTTATCCACAAGAGTTACTTCACTGGCTTTGATTTCCTGTTTATGCGAGACGTCACGCAACGTCATCATCTGACTCCGGAGGACGAAAGACTTATTCTTATGACCATAAGACGACCATAAAAAATAAAAAAAAAGGCACAAACTGGGATTTTAAATCTTTTAGGAGCCCTCCCAATTGGATCACACCAATTACCGAAGATCTCATGACCCTATTTTATTAAACTATTTAGTCCATATGACTGGCAAGTCGTAGACGAGGCGTTGGGAATAACCAATCAGTACCAACACTAAACTCTGTTGCTTCTACTATCAGAATATGTTCAACCAAACCCCCGGTCCAGATTTTAATTGAGTATTAAATGATGATTTAATTGAGTTTTTAATTGAGTTGCGTGTTTTCTTCGAGTACCCCTTGTGATTTCAAAGCTTGATCCGGGCTTGTTATCATTCACCTAAATGTCAGAAGTCTACTTCCTAAATTGGATCCGATGAAAATCTGGACAAAAATCATCTGATACTGATATTCTTGTTTTGTCTGAAACTCGGCTAAACAAATCTATCACAGACAAAGACAATTAAGGGTTTCAATGTTTTTTTGTTGTGACCGACTCAGAAAATTTGATGGTTTTTCCGTTTATATAAAAAATATATTTCATGCTTTCATCAGTATCTCTCAGAAGACAATTTGAACTTCTTGCCTTGAAGTTGCAGCTTCTTTTATCACTGTTGTAGGTTGTTAGAGACGCCGTCAGCCAGCAGTGAGGCTTTATCATCGTAATCAACTATCAACCTTTGATTTTAATGAGATTCTCCTTGCTGGAGATTTTAACTGGGACTGGTTGTCGTCTGTTTTAAATCTACCAGTGACTCATTTAATCTTACACAACTAATTAATAGCTCAACTTGTCTGAATCTTAAATGCCCAGAGAGATCCTCTCTTCTTGATTTATTTTTAAACAAATGCTCCTCATGAATATTTGGATATTGGTATTTTTGCAAATGATTTAAGCGACCATTGTGTTACAGTCAGACAAGTTAAGCTCCCGAAATCAAGACCACCAATTGTTCTTAAACCAGATTTTAAGGATTTCTGTGAGAAAGCTTTTCTTCATGATTTGTGGGACTTTGACTGAAACGTTTCTCTCATTGATGATGTTGAACTGGCTCGGAAATACTTCATGACACTTTTATTAACATTATAAATAAACATGCTCGGTTTTCCCCTCAGCTGTCCAGTCTACTAACAGAAAGGGATGTTGCCTGAGTTGACTGGCTGATTTTTGGACGGCTCCAAAAATCGCTTTACTTCTCTCATCAAAAAAAGCTAAATCTGAGTTCGACTACTACTTCTACTACTACTACTTCGAAACTACTAGAAACTTAAATGATCCTAAGAAATTTTGGAAAGAAGGAAAATCTTTGGGAGTGTAACCATAAATGAGTTGCCACTCTCAACTGCTTTAATGAACGTTTTGTTTCTTCAGGTTCTTTATTTGAGTCTTTACATCCTGATCAAAAACAGCCAAATGAGCAGAAGGCTCACGTTTCCCCACCGCCAATTATTTGATTAATTAACTGATGTGACAGAGGTCCATAGAGCCTTAAAGCAACTGGATCCTAACAAATCCACAGGTCCTCAAGTCTTATTTTTTCAAGTTAAAGTCCTTGAAAAGTTTGTTAGTGAACAACTTAAAGACATAAATGTTCTTCTGTCACAACATCAGTCAGGCTTTAGAAAACAACACGGCACAATAACCGCTGCTGTTAAAGTGGTGAATGACATTATTGAGGCTCTAGACTGCAAAAATACTGTGCAGCTCTTTTTATTGATTTGTTCGAGGCTTTTGACACAGTTGACCGGGACAGACTCTACAGTATTGTCTTATCTGGACTCGCTGTGAGTTGGTTTTTAAATTAATGTCAGCTAGAACACAATGTGTCCAGTTTGCTGGGTCTTCCCTCCTCCCAGTATCAAAAGGCGTGCCCCAGGGTTCCATACTGGGACCACTGCTGTTCTCCATATATGTAAATAATCTTAATTTATCAAATGTTGTGTTCCATTTTTATGCAGATGATACAGTTATCTATTGTTCGTCCCCTTCAGAGGTACAAACCCTTGAATTCTGCAGTCAGCCTTATGTTCAGTCCCATTTAAATCAATTTAAGTTGGTGTTAAATGCGACAAATCCAAATTCAAGAGTTAACATCTTCCTAAGATCTCAACTGCTCAAAGGGTTGAAATTAAAATGGTCACAACATATAAGTACTTAAGTATTATTATTGATCAGAACTTGTCATTCAAATTACACATTGAAAACCTTGTTTCCAAGCTGAAATTTAAATTACTTTTATTTATTATGAATAAATCCTGTTTCTCCCTTCAGGCAAGGAAACACTTGATTTCAGCAACTTTTTTACCTTTACTGGATTACGGTGACCTGCTCTTTATGAACGCACTGAGCAGTTCCTACAGAAGCTGGATACTGTTCACCACTGTGCTTTACGCTTTATTACTGTCTGTAGCAATCTAATACACCACTGTACTCTGTATGCTGCCGCTAAGTGGCCATCTCTGTATGTCCACAGACTTTCACATTGGTTGCCTTTTATATATAAATCTGGTTCCTCCTCATGGTGTACATACATGTATAAAAAACAAAATTAAGAGCTAAAACAGAATTAGGCAAAAAAATCTTTTAAATATGCTGCCCCTCTTCCTGGAATAATGTAACGAAGGGCCTGAAATTGTCAGAACTGATTACTACGGTGGACTTAAAGTCAATTTTAAAGAATTTAGAAAATAAAACTCTTGGTAAATGTGACTGGTCCTAAATCACTGAAATCGTTTGAGAAAATTGTACCAGTTTATGCATCATAACTGGATTTTTGTATTTGACCTTGTATTGAATAATAACTGGATATTGTGTTCACTCATTTGTACTGTGTAACAGTTGTATTTGTGTGTTTGTACTGTTTGTGTTTATTGTTGTAACAATGTTTATGCTGCTCTCTTTGTCAGGTCACTCTTAAAAAGAGATTTTAATCTCAATGAGACCTTTATCTGGTTAAATAAAGGATATATATATATATATATATATATATATATATATAATATGATACATATATTGAAATATTCACGTTTTATTTTGTGTCATGTCTCTCAGGTTCCGTTTTGTCGTCTTAGATGTGACTGATGTAAATTATTGTGTTTTTTTATTTACTTCCTGGTTTAATTAATGGTTAAATAACTAAAACAAAAATGGTTCAAGTGTGTTGCAGGTCTTACTTTTACAGAGATCCAGGAAGAGCTCCTCGATGCCTTTATTTAGCTTGGCTGATGTGTGGTAATGTTTGGCCCCCACCGACTCCGCATAACTACACAAACAAAGACAGACATATACAGAGGTATGATGAGCCATGCTCAGATTACTTCCACAAGAGTGAAATGTCCGCCGACCGACCGAGTTCATCGTCGTCCGTGTTTATTTGTTCACAGCGGAGCAGCTCGACATGGAAAAATCAATGTTCACTGTGTGTTTGTTGAGTAACAGCAGCAGCTCTCACCTCTCAGCCTCCTCCACTGAAACATGTCTGTCTTTGTCCAAATCAATTTTATTACCTGCAGAGAAAAGAAAACACACGTTCGGTCAGACTTTATGAATCAGTAGAGATCCCGTCTGACTCACTGGATCACACATCAAACATGGTTTAGGTTTCAGACCGCTAACGTTGTAAGTTAAAGGATCAGTCTGCTGATTTTCTACGCTTTATTTCTCCTCAACAAATCTCATGTTTGGATCCAAACCAACAATGAACTGATCTACTAACAAGTATTGTGTGTGTATCCAAAGTCTGATATATCTTATTCCTCCATTGTTGTCCAACAGCGATCATGTTTTCAGTCTCCGGAGAGTAGATCAGTTTATTATTGGTTTAGCTCTGCACATTAGATTTGTTGATATTATGAAAAATATAGAAAATCACCAGCGTTATGCTTTAAACTGACCAGGACATCTAGAAATCAGAGAACCATCACATCAAAACCATCATATCAAAACTACTATCTGGTTTCTAAGTATTTTTCAAGCGACGGGCAAAAACTTTGATCTGTAATGATGATGGGGGGGAGCGGGGGGGGGGGGGTCATAAAATGCTCTGTTGTTCTCTGTAAACCGGCCTTTTGTTCTCTTTGGAAACACAAAGAGCAGAACAGAAGAAACCAGCGAGTCAGAGGACTGATCATCATGACACCAAAGCATCTGAGAGGGAATGTGTGGAAGCATTTTGACGTCAAAGATGGAAAAACTGGATTAAAGGTGAAACTGATTCTTATTTTCACTCATGTAGCAATTTCTATGAGTCTTTAACTATTGATTGTTGCTGTTATTCAACAGAAAACATTGAGTTGGGTTTGTTTCTCCACAGGAAGCTGTATGAAATCTGATAAACTGCCTCACGTGATGTCACTCAGCACTTAGCATAACACCAACCAAACAGACGGTGGCGCAGTTGCATCGTGGGTAATGTAGGCGTCAGGCTTTAGGAAGAAGGGTGGCACAAAACAGACGCTTTTTTAAACTGATGTTTGCTTTTTTTGATGTTTTTTTATGTGTTGTGACTTGAAAAGTTCTATATAAATGATTTTTTACTCACTCTTTTTATATAAAAATACTGATCAGTGCAGCTTTAAGCAGCTAAAAAAAGAATTTGACTTGAAGGACACGAGTTTGTCACATTTTCCATCAAAGGTGGGCGTACTGGAAACATTTAGCTTCTATAAAGTTAATATCCAAGTTTCTGTTTCAGCACTCTGACTGTGAATGAAAAGTGCGGTACAAATTAAATGTATTATTATTATATTATTTCTAATTAAAAAACACTAAAATGACATTTTCATAAAACAGCAGATTCTATAATTGTATCTCCGGTACAAACACATGATGACCATCATCAACATAATCCAGTTAAAACACTTTATTCCCTCCATGAAGCCACACGCAGACAAACAACTTGATACGAAGACGTCATGACAACACAAACAACAGACCAGAAACAAACAAAAACATGAAAACAGGCCTGTTGAAGGATTTATGCACCGGCTTGTTTCTGTTTTCTGCATCAGGCAGGAAGAAAACTCACTCAACTGTTTAGTCAATAAAATCACAAAGAGTCCAAAACCCCAAAAATATTCAATTTATGATGATATAAAAACAGAGAAAATGATTTTGACCTATAATTGGATAATTAATCACTAAATCAACATAGCTGTTGATTAAATTACTGTTTGATGGTCTAATCAATAATTGATTAATTGTTTCGGCATTTTGTCAACCAACAAAATAACTCTGAATTAAAACTGGTGCTTCAAGATTAAAATCTTTAGAGCCGCAACTAACAATTTCATCAGTTAAATTACTGATTACCCTTCAATTAATGCAGTACGAGTCAAAAACAACACTGAATATCCATAAGTCAACATCCGTGTGGTTGCCTGGGAAACTCTTTAAGGATTATGGGTTATTATTGCGTAATATGCGCACGTAGCCAGCGAGTGGTTGAGCGAGTGCGAGCGGCAGGAAGGTGACGGTGTATGCTAGCAGAGCAGAGGACGAGGTGTGTGTCAGTTAATAAATGCTGCAGGCTCTGAAGGCTCAGAAGTTAGCAACAATGTGTTAGCATAACCTGAAGATGCTAAACAGAGAGCAGAGAAACGTGTGGCTGCTGAGTTTTACTCTGCACATTGCATCAAGATGATTTTGCCTTTTTACATGTTGCACTAATAAACTGTCTGTCTCTGGCTGAAATCGTACCTAACACTTAAATTTGACAAAAATAATGCTTAGAGGAATAAACATTTAAAATGTGCATTAAAAAAAGCAGCAAACGGGACTAAAACATGACTAAAAACCACATTTTCATCAGGAGACTGAATCACTGCTGCTGAGATTATAGTTTCATTATAAAGTTCTAGATTTGTGTGATCAGGATCAATAAGTGTGATAAGTGAGAACTTACCTACTATACATAAACAAATCTCGTTCCCCAACATTTTCCTCAACTCTTTCACCCAGTTCTTCACCTGCGACACAAACAAACTCACATTAATGATTCATCAGTTATGGCTGTGCTTTATCATTCAAACAATAAAACTTTATTTGTGTTGCAGCTTTTATACAGGTCGCAATTCAAAGTGCTTCACTGATAAGCCGAACAAACATAAACAGCAAAATAATGAGATTAATGCACACGAGGAATAAAAATGATGAAAATATAAAACTGTAATAATAAAAATAGAGTGAAATAAAAACTAGATAAACAACAAAATCAAATCATGAGAAAACAACTGTGTCGGGCTGTGGAGTGCTCCCGGTCTTATCTAAACCATCGCTATGGCAACAGATCAGCTGACTGACTGCCTTTCATGTTTCATGTCTTGTTTGTGAACAAAGTTTATCAAAACGGCTCATCGTGTATTTCCTCGTCTGTTACGGCCGACAAATGTTTGCTCTGAGATCCTTTTAAAAAGATTCTCAGTTCATCTGTCACAAACGATCAGCTGCTGTCAAAGTCTCAGATTTAAAGAAGCCGGAACCAACAAATATTTGGTATTTTTCTTTTAAAAAAAACAATTATTTTATCATCAAAATAGTTGCCAATTAATTTCCTGTTGATCGACTGATGAGCGTGTGATCATGCTCGTTGGAACGGCGGCAGTGAGACGTCTCCAGTTAAACCTTTATCAATATCGATCGGTAACTGGGACGACGCGGCTGGTGAAACATAAGTTGTGCAGGTTACAGCTGTTATTGCAACGTGTCAGATACATATTTAATCAACATTTGATTGCTTATCATCTGCTGCTATAATAACACATAATATTTATATTATTCTTACTTTGTATACTGAGCATCTTATATAGTATCATAGAGGTGATATCAGGGCCAAAACAATGTTTATTTATGTGTTTGTACAAGTGTTTGCTGCCGTTTAAACAGATCATCAATGACAATACAGTAAAACACAGTTGTAATAAGATAAAATATGTATAGTAGGAGAAGTTATAACTGTAACAAATACTGTAAACACTAAAAATGTCCACATATCTGCTTATAAAGCATTTATTAGATGTTTAAGGAGGGCTGGAGGAGGTGAATACCTTCTGAAAGGAGTCTTCGTCTGTAATGTCGTACACTAGAATGGCTCCATTGGAGTCTCTGTAGTAGATGGGACCTAACGCATGAAAACGCTCCTGACCTGCCGTGTCCTGCACACACACACACACACACGCACACACACACACACACACACACACACACACACACAGTCATGTTAATGTGTTCAGGATAATGTTGCTATGAATGAAAAAGCAGCAGCAAAGATCGACAGACTGATTTTACCCAAATGGCCAAGTTGACTCTTTTCCCCGTGATGTTGAGCTTCTTTGTGAGGAAGGACGCCTGCAGAGAAGAAGAAGAAGAAGAAGAGAATCTGTTGATCACTTTCTGGATTCATCAAAATGTCTGTTTCCCCACAACACAAAGATATTCACTTTACTGTCATACAGAACTAAAATATTCACATTTAACAAGCTGGAATCAGAGAAATTTAACTTCTTTTTGTCTTTAAAATTGTTGGCAATTAAATTCCAATCAACTAAATCATTTAATCCACTAATCTGCAGCTCTGTTGATGATCATTCTGATTAGATTAAAATCAGCAACAACTTCATATTTGTTTTAGTCATTTTTAAAGCAAAAATTGTAAAGTTTTCCTGGTTGCAGGTTCTTTAACGTGAACTAAAGGTTTTGTGGTTTCAGACTGTTTATGAGTGAAACTGTTTCATGTTTAATATTATATCATATTAATAAAACAGAGGATTGGAGGGACTCAAATCTGAAGTCTAAAGCTCTTTTTATTATAAACAAACACATGATATTGGAAATATTAACGTCTAATAAATGAAAATAACTGACAGAACATTAATCAAGTCATTTGCAGCCAATTAAACACTGACGGAGCTTCGACTTCTTCTTCTGTCACGTTGACACTCGCTGTTTCTGCAGAATTATGAGTCACCTTCACCACACCTTCCTCCTCCTCCTCCTTCTCCTCCTCCTCCGCTTCCTCTAACATGTAGTCACATGAATATCTTCATGGAAAACGTGACCTTTGACCTCGGAGGATTAACATACTGCTGCGCTTTACTTTAAACCTCTTTTGGAGAGAAGCGGCGCCTGAATAACTCAAGACGAGTTTATTCGAAACATCGACCGTGATCTTTTACAAACAGCTTCTCACGTTGAGTCACAAACATCCGTCTGTTTCCTTTTTCACCTGCAAACTGTTTCCAGACAAACATGAGCTGAACACGACTCTGATAACAACCCAAAAAGGTCAAAGTCCACCGGGGTAAAAGGTTGAGTTATTTCTCTTTCCTCCCCGAGCGTTTCAGATTTATCAGCCTGCTCGGTGGGAAAGAGACCGTCGGCGTCACCGAGGAGAGTTATCGCCATGACGACCCAGAGAGAGATTTATCAGTGAGGACGAGAGAGAGCGAGAGAGAGAGAGAGAGAGAGAGAGGTCGTGCAGAGGGACGAGTGAGTGGATGTGTGAACGTGAGGTCGGTCAGCTGACTGAGTGTTTGTTGGACATGTGCTCCGACGTCTAACTAAAAACACAACTAGTGGTTCATTTCATTTCCCCGTAAACACTGAAACATCAAACCAGCTGCAACATGAACAGTTTTGAGGTTCTTATACTTTACTTGAGTATTTCCATGTGATGCTACTTTCTACATTTCAGAGGGAAATATTGTACTTTCTACTCCACTACATTTATTTGACAGCTTTAGTTACTTTTCAGATGAAGATTTGACACAATGGATAATATAACAAGCTTAAAATACAACACATTGTTAAAGATGAAACCAGTGGTTTCCAACCTTTTTGGCTTTTGACGTCTTACAAAAAGCAGTGTGTAGTCGGGGTCACATTTCACATGTCTATGAGTTGTTAACAGCTCCACCAAATAGTGATTTTTCCCTCTAAACTTCTCACATGCTTTCATTTCAATAAATGTTCAAATGATCCAATATTTCAGCAAAAATCAAAGATTAGAGAAAAAGTCCAAAAACTGAAAACAGATTTGTGTATCAGAACTTTGTTTTTTCTTCTTTCCTCTCCCATTAATCATCTCACCACCCCTCAGATTTATCTGCTGACCCTTTGGAGGGGCCCGACCCCTAGGTTGGGAACCAGTGGACTAAACTAACTAACTGTATATAAAGTAGTGTAAACTAGCTCCACCTCCAGCAGCTACAACAGTAACATGCTGCTCTAACACTGATGCTTCACTATTAATAATCTAATGATGTCATATATAATAATATATCAGTCAGAGGGACCAAACCACTACTTTTACTGCAATACTTTAACTACATCAAGCTCATAATACTAATGTACTTTTACTGCAATACTTTAACTACATCAAGCTCATAATACTTATGTACTTTTACTGCAATACTTTAACTACATCAAGCTCATAATACTTATGTACTTTTACTGCAATACTTTAACTACATCAAGCTCATAATACTTATGTACTTTTACTGCAATACTTTAACTACATCAAGCTCATAATACTTATGTACTTTTACTGCAATACTTTAACTACATCAAGCTCATAATAAAGTATTTTTACGTTGCTGTATTTGTACTTTTACTGCAGTAACGGATCTTCTTGGCTGCTTAAGAAACATTTTTATGTAAAAGAGGATTTTATTAAGAGGGAAAAGTTATTCTGGAGTTTCTTCTCTTTGGTAAATTCCACTGAGTCAAATGTGGATTGACAGCGTCTGAGGAGTAAATATGTAAAACTTTTCCACTCTGAAGAGTCTCATGACAGACGTGACAGTTTAATAATGTGGAGCTCGTGCTCGGAGATGACTTCATGCTTATGAGCAGAAACCGTCTCCAGTTTCTACAACGTTCTCTGATCTTTCTGCGGAGAATCTCTTCGGATACGTGAGAAAAAAAACAGCCGTAAAATAATCCTTTATCTGCTGCCGACGGCGCTCCCATAATGCACCTCTGTGTGTTTTCTCACGTGCCCTGAAGACCCTGCAGACGCATCGCTGAGGAGCGTCGGAGATCATGTGACTGTTTATATAGACGAGCTGGAGGAGTCCAACAGTACACCCCCCCCCCCTCTTCCTCCCATCATCATCATCATCATCATCATCATCATCCTCTCTGTCCACAGTCCCACTATCCTTCATCCCTACAAATATCTGATGACATCGTGTTTACATCCACATTTATCACCAATTTTATTTACAGGATATCGGTAAAAGAGCATCAATCAAACACAACGGAAATATGACATTTCTGTGTAATTTCACGTATTCATGTGAGGAAGGTTAGAGTCTCATCATCATCATCATCGCTCCACACAGATCTGATGTGAGCTTTTAAATTGTCGATTATCTTCTTTTTGTTTGTTGTTTTGCCTCGATGTTTATGATTCATGAATAATTAAAAACACATTTATATCAATTACAGCTGCAACGATTAATCGATTAATCGATGGACATAATTAATCTGCATCTATCTTGATAATTGAATAATTTTAGTCTTTTTTTTTTTTTTTAAAGGAAAAATGCAAAATATTTGTTGGTTGCAGCTTCTTAAACGTGTCACACATGACAGTAAACTGAATATCTTAACTGTTGATCAGATAACAAAACTATTAATCGAGGAAACGATCAATAAAAAGGAAATAATGGTTTGTTGCAGCCTTAATATCACAGAATAAAATATTACAGAATTGTGATTGTTATATAACTCAAAGTGCAGCATAATGTCCAGCTCTACATGTGACCGAACACTAGATCACTGGTTCCCAATCTGGGGGTCCTGACCCCCACTAAGGGTCACTAAAGCTTCCCAGAGGGGTCGCTAAAAAACAACCAATCAAAGAGCTAGAACAATAACACAACAACACTGGATTATTAACTATAAATGTCAGGTAAAAAAAAATTAAAAATATATAGAATACAAACAGAGAAATGTATAAAAATATTTTTAAAAATCATCTCTAATATTCACAGGAAGTCATCTGCACAAACTGATCCAAACTTCTACTTCCTGCTGTTATTGCTTCACTATTTGGGCTCATTGTACAGTTAATCACTTGTTCTGTGCTTTTATTTCTATAAAGCTTTGAATATTATGTGAAATATCCATAAAATGTGTCAGTTTAGTCATTGATAGAACGAGGATCCATTAAACACTCTAAAACTTTTACATCCAGCAGATTTCAGGCTGAAGCTTTGACGCAAGAAGAAGAAGAAGAAGAAGAAGAAGAAGAAGAAGAAGAAGAAGAAGAAGAAGAAGAAGCTGCGGGTACACAAGAGCTCTGCTGATGATGCAACCCGCATACTCAAGAGGTGTTCGAACGTAACACCGGCTTACACAACCGCAGCTAACCGATGCTGAACCACAGCTCAGACAGAGAGAGAGAGAGAGAGAGAGAGAGAGAGAGAGAGAGAGAGAGAGAGAGAGAGGAGGAGAGAGAGAGAGAGAGAGAGAGAGAGAGAGAGAGAGAGAGAGAGAGAGAGAGAGAGAGAGAGAGAGAGAGAGAGAGAGAGAGAGAGAGAGAGAGAGAGAGAGAGAGAGAGAGAGAGAGACAGAGAGAGAGAGAGAGTGAGAGAGAGAGAGAGAGACGGAGACGGACGACTGGAGAGAGAAGGGGGCCCCTGGGCCAGGGGGGCTGCAAGTCATTATCGAGGGACGCTGCATCATACTTCCTGGGATTTTTTTTTTTTTTTGACTCTCTCTCTCTTCTCCTAAAACCTCCAGTCAGTAAGAGTTTCCTGTTACAGGAGCGGCAGCTGATAAACAAACCAAAGCAGCCGGCTCTGAAACAGGATATGCAAACACACACACATGCAGACGGTGAAAGCTTCTTATCAGCCGTAACGCCAACGACCACGACCGTGTGGACCCAATATGAAACCTCCAGTTTACGTTTCACACGGCTTTCTGTCCTCGCCCGGCCTTTCCGGACCGTTCTCTAGAAGTTCACGACTGAATAAGCCGGTAAAACGTCTCCTGTGCCATCTTTTTAGGAGAAAGAAGGAAAAAGGATTTAAAATAAAAGTCTATTTTTTTTTTTAAAACAACAGCTTCCTTTACGGGTTTATGTTGACATGAGACTCCTCAAAGATTCAATTACAATGTTGTTGACGGTGAAGACGATGATGAAGAGAGACGCCGTTGTCTTTTCTGCTCACTATAAGAGCTTCTTCCATCCACCTGTTTTTATGCACTTTTTCAAATTGCACGTAAAAAACGAGCGAGTGAAAAGGCTGGAAACTCAAAACAAGTTGAAACATCCTCACAGTCGCTGAAGAGCTGAAACATCTGATGTGTGTGGAGCGATGATGATGATGATGAGGAGGAGGCTGTAACCTTCCTCACATCAATACATGAAACTAGCAGAAACGTCATCATGTTTTCCATCGTTTGAGCTTTGACTGCCGCTCGTTTAATGACGTCATCTGGTTGTGTCTTCTTCTTCTGCGACGGTTTAAAAGGCACAACAGCAGCGGACGGAAAACAAACCTTCATTTCTTTTGCTGTTTTTTTTATGTAAATTCTGTTATAATTTGCTCTGAATCTGGACTGAAAGCAGGTGAAACAGAAGTCATTCAGTTATGTTAGTACGCAAAGTGAAGAAAGACGGTCGCTGTGTGAGCTGTAATTACAGTCGCGGTGACGTCACCAACACGGATACCGTGTCTAACGGCTGGACGTTAATCCAGCTTCATCAGCAGCGGCAGACATCGCCTGCTTTTAGCTTTAAAGCTGCAACTAACGAGTATTTTCCCCCAATTAATCATTTTGTCCATAAAAATTCTTGTTATTATTTCAAGGCGACGTTTTCAGACGTTCAGTTTATTTTCACTTGTGACAAAGAAAAGCTTCAAAATCGTCACATTTGAGAAGCTGAAAGCAAATATTTAACGTTTTTGCTTAAAAAAAAAAAAGATAAAAAGATTATTTGATTATCAAAATAGTCGAGGATGAATCTGTCAGTCGATTGAATCAATTCATTAACTGATCACCGCGGCTCTGATCTATTTTCTAATTTGTGTGATTCACTTCAAGGCTTCTCAGCATAAATGATACCAATCAATTCATTTCTGGGTAAAATCTGCAACGATTAATCGATCAGTCGATTGACGGAAAATAAATCAGCAGCTATTATGATCATCGATTCATCATTTTGAGTCTTTTTTTTTTAGGAAAAATGCTCAAATTCTCTGATTCCAGCTCTTCAAATGTGAATATTTTATAGTTTCTTTAGTCCTATAAGACAGTTAATATATATATTTATATATTTGTCTTATGGACTGTTGATCAGGACAAATCAAGACATTTGAGGACGTCACTTTGGGCTTTTAGAAACATTCATCAACGTTTTCTGGACCAAACGACTAATGGAGAGAATAATCGACATATTGAACAATAATCTTTAGGTGCAGCTCAGGTTTAAATCTCATTAACTCTCCAGAAAAACAGCGTTTTCATCACATTCACACTGTGGATCAGTTGACTGGTGGTTGAGAAACAGTGTGAAGAAAGAGACTCACAGCCTGAACTCTCCGTAGAGGAAAAAAACGACTAAAAAACAACAAACTGTGGTCATTAATGTTACTCAGTTAAATATTGAATCTTACAGTCAGAGCAGCAAATCTTCACATTTCAGCAGCTGGAACCAGAATGTTTGGTATGTTTGTTTCATAACGAGGGTTTTGCAGATGAAGAAGGAGAGAAAAGACAGAAACTGAGCACCTGCGACCAGGAAGGAAGACGTGAAGAGAAGTGAAACTGAAACTTCACTTTTATTTGATAATTATTCAAAGTGATTATCAGGCTGAGCGGTGATGAGCTGAGTAACAGAGAGGATCAATAGGGGAATGAATTATGATTATTATTTATTTATTACTATTCTGACTTTTTACAACTTTTAAAATATCACTCAAAAGTCAAAGTAGAAGACTTGGGACCTTTCATGTAAACTCGCCTTTTAAATCCGCAAGAAAAATACAATCAATTGTTTGTTTTTTGGTGAATTTGCTGAGGAGAAACTCCTCCTGTTGTTGCTCTTCCTCAGATCGGCCGTTAAGCTCCAGGCTGCCGAATATCCCAGAATGCATTTCGCACCAACCGGCAGCCATGTTGGAGATTAAGCTGTTGTAATTTTCAGACTGTTAATATGTCACTTTATTAAGTTTTAATATTTTTCCAGGTGACAAAGTGACCATCTTCAGTCGAAGCCTGGCTCACTTCCTGTGGGCTTGGTCGCCACTTCCTGTATGCTTTGTTTCAAACTGAAAGCTGTCTAGAGTTTCGTTCACTGTCCAGACATAAACCAGGTTCTGAACAAGTTTTGTTTTCTTCCTGACTGCTTATTGTTGAACTTTCTCTCACTTTCCTTTTACATCAAACAGCAGTTTGAAGACAGAAGGTGGCAAACGATGTACAGATTGTGATTTAAGAATATATGTAATAGAATTTGCTGCATATAAACACTTAATAACTGGTTTATAACACACTATAATGTAGTTATAAGCAGATTTTTAATTTTTAAGTGTTTATTAATGTTCAGTATTTGTCAACAGTTGTTACTTTTATATTATTACAACCATGCTGTTGTTCATTATCTGTTTATACAACGACAAACACTTCTGAAGGTCCACAGAGTTACAACGTACAAACACCTGCTTATAACTACATTATAACGTGTTACAAATTATTAAATATTTCTATACGGCTTGTAAACGTATTTATTTGCTTGGCTCAACATCATCTATGTGGTATTATCACCTTTTTTGTGTGTGAAAATCACAGTATGTAAGTCTGATTATGTGACGGCTGAATGACGCAGCAGCACCCGACGAACACGGAAATGACGTCTACAGATTGTCTGATTGGTGGAAAACTTCTTTACCTCGCAGGTTGACCTGTGACCCGGGAGAGATTAAACATATCACCGAGACGAAATATTCATACAGGTGTGTTTTTAACTATCAAGGACCAGCCCTCATCGGTTATGAGGACTGGGTGCCAGGTTAGCCTGTTAGCATGGATGCTAGCTGCTAGCTTGTCTACAACGCGGTATTGCAATATTGCGGTTATTGCGACAGCTTTGAGTCGGGGTCACATTTCACATGTCTATGAGTTGTTAACAGCTCCACCAAATAGTGATTTTTCCCTCTAAACTTCTCACATGCTTTCATTTCAATAAATGTTCAAATGATCCAATATTTCAGCAAAAATCAAAGATTAGAGAAAAAGTCCAAAGAATGAAAACAGATTTGTTTTTTCTTCTTTCCTCTCCCATTAATCATCTCACCACCCCTCAGATTTATCTGCTGACCCTTTGGAGGGGCCCGACCCCTAGGTTGGGAACCACTGGACTAAACTAGCTAACTGTATATAAAGTAGTGTAAACTAGCTCCACCTCCAGCAGCTACAACAGTAACATGCTGCTCTAACACTGATGCTTCACTATTAATAATTTAATGATGTCATATATAATAATATATCAGTCAGAGGGACCAAACAATTTATTTGTAATGGAGTATTTTTATTTTGTTGTATTGGTACTTTTACTTAAGTAAAGGATCTGATTACTTCCATCTCTGATTATTAACAGTCTGTGTGACCGTTTCACCTGATATCAGATATCAGATACACATTTCTTGGCAGGTGATCAGTTTGACTTTCTCCTCCGTCACCTCAGATAATCCCAGCTGGACTGACGGCTCCAATTTCAGCCACAACACCTTGTATGTCTCGCAATAACCCCGCTTTCCCGGGACGGCTCGGGCTGCGCAACACGCGTACACTGCCAAGTGACAGCAACAAAACACCCACCCACCCCCCCCAACCAAACACCCCCCACCCCAACAAAACACCACCACCACCCTCCTCTGCTTTGATTTCCAAAAAAAACAAAAAAAAAAACAACCCCAACCCCAGTTAACTGTCACGGCTCCGGGGCGGGCCGGCCAGCTCCCCGGCGGTTAGCAGCAGCTTCCCGGCCGTCTTACCTGTAGAGTTGTGATGTGTTTGTCGTTGAATTTGTTCTCGCAGTAGCGCAGCACCAGCGACGTCTTCCCCACACAGCCTTCCCCGAGCAGCACCACCTTGAACGAGTATGTTTTGCTGCTGTTGCCGCCCGCCCCTCCGGCCGCCATCGCTGGCAGTTTATATCAAACAAATCTTCGGTTTTTATATCAAAAACAAGCGTTATCCTGCTCGCGCTGCTAATGCTAACTGAAGTCCTGCGTAGCTCACATCGGCTTCCGACTTCTAAAAAATGAGCTAAAATCAGGAGAAAAACGCGTCGACAACATCAGCGGAACAGACTTTTATAAATATCTAGCAACAGACGGAGAGGAAATATGTTTTGACAGCGAGCTAATTCTCCTTTAACCTGCCGCGGATGCCCGGTTTTCACCCAACTAATGGCGTCTCTTTGAGCTAGTTATAGTTAGCCGGCTAGCTCCGCCAAAGATCCTCTATGCTCAGGAGGAGGTGTCACTCTGTTGTTGGAAGCACAGATGGTACAAAGAGCAGGTCCCCAAACAGACGTGATGCTTCATTTTCTATTTGAAACATGTAATCAAGTCAAAATAATGTTTATAACAATGATATCATAAAATTATGAAATTATATTCACTATATATTAATCTGTCATTCTTTTCTCATTAATTCATCACATTTTAGTAATTGTATTCAGAAAATTTTAGTCAAAAAATCGGAGGCCTTATCTCATAATTACGACTTACTATCTCATAATTATGATAGAGATACTATCTCATAATTATGAGATAGTAAGTCGTAATTATGAGATAAGGCCTCCGATTTTTTTTTAAATGGTGAATGCAATGTGCTTCTATACAAAATTTCATAAATAAATAGCTTGTTTTATCTGAATAGTCTCAAAGCAAAATATATCCAGTTAACAGTCTAAAACATCAGTATCGATAGTGAGAACCTCTGTTTGAAGTCACTTATTGAATTTTCTAATCATTATTCTTTAATATTGAGTATCTGCTGATGACGAGTCTGATCTGATATTTATTTCTTTTATATTTTTGCTGTGCAGTTCATATCAGGCTGCAGTAAGCATAAGTTAGCATACGTTCAAATTAGTGATGCAATTAAAATCTGTTTGACAGAAGAATAATTCTGCTTGGAGATAAAATCTAACCTACATCACAGGTTTCCACTTATGGCTTCTTGTAATATTTCGTATAATTGTGTTTTATATGTGTTGAGAGCAGATCTGAGATAAGATTAGAACAACTTTATTGATCCCACAAAGAGAAATTGAAGTGTCATAGCAGCAGAAGTACAAGAACAGGACACTGTTTACATTATGAACATGTCATATATACAAATTAAGCATGAAAAAATTAAATAAAGGTACTTAACACTATATAACGAACATAAATAGTCACTATAAAATGTTATGAAACAAATATAGTCATGCATGAAGTGAGGAGACAAAGAAAATTAAATATAAAAAGCTTGGTTGGTGGGTAAGATGTGCTGTTAGCAGTTATTACACAGTTATAAATAAATACAGTTATTATACTTCTGCTGAAGGTTTGGAGAGGATTTCAACAGCCTCTCTTCATCTCCAATGTAAACAAAAAAAAGGAGGTTTAACCAAAAACAGCACCTCAGAGTTCTGATTAAAATGAGAAATACAACCAAAAAAACAACAACATGTAAATCCGCCAAAAAACACAATGAAAAAATAAAAGTCTTGTAATCGGAAGTGGTCCTCCGAACCTGCAGCAGAGTGAGAGCTCTGCGCTGTTCGCTGCTCTCTGCTGCATCACATGATGACAGTCTGCTGCCTGTCAGCCTCAGAGCTGCTGGGGGTTTCTGCTGTTGGCACATCAAACAGACTGGAAACAGGCTCAGAAACTCATCATAACTCACTCTGGGATGCAACTTTTATTAAATATACAAAACTGGCTAAAAACGTCGGTTAACTTTAATTTATTTTTCCTGCTTTTTACGTCTTTGATTCAACATTTGTTGTGATTTAAATAAAGCGGAACACAAACTTCGCAGAAAATACAAACATAAAGAGCTGTAAGTCCCTCATATTTTGGACAAATATTATGCATATTTCTTCAGAATAAGTCCTCAGAGGATTATTTTTTGTTTGTTTGTTTTATTGGATAGAAAACAGGAGACAGGAGGTCAGAGGTCATGACCCTGAGTTGCGCTAATAACGTCAGACGCAGCGTAACCAAAACACAGGGTCATGATTTTTAGATCATATTTCCCCAAATGCAACAAAAAAGACTCTTATGTGTTTTTAAATATTTGGTTTTATTTGTTAAATCTCATTTACAAGAGTAAAATGTTGGTGTGGAGATACTTTAATCCTTTATTTCTTTTCTTTTTATTGGCCTCAAAGTTGTCAAATTAGAATTTGGTGAGTCGTTAAATACTGAGATCAGCCTATTAAATGTGTAAAGTTTTAATTGAGGAATATGAACCGCAGAAACGTTGTTTTTTTTTTGTTGGATCTCCTCATAACAAGACAGAAGACAAGACAAAACAAATGCAAGTTACTGAAATTCAATTCAATTCTTGTTTATTTGTATTAAATTCCAGGCCAAATCAGATCAATTAAAAATAAGAACACTTATTAACATTACCTATTGTGCAAAAGAAATGTATTTTGATGCGTTGCTCCGACTTCTAATCCTGATCAAATGTGTTATTTTCTTCCTTTCCTTGTTTTGTTTTGTTGGTTTGTTTGTGGCCTGGGGGAGGGGGCGATGATGAAATGTATGAACTTCACTGCTTATAATATCTACAGTTTGATGAAATGGAAAATAATAATAAAAAATATATATTGCAAAGAAATATGTGCCATGTAAGAACAAGATCGACTTAAAAAGATTTTAACTCAGGACGCCTTATAATTCAGGCATCACCTAACAGCTGTAATTTCAGTTTATGTTTTGCCTTTAAAGGTGCATAAAACTGTATTTTGTAATGAATCAAAACACACAGTGAATGAATGTAGTTTTACCAGGAAGCCCCTCAGTGTTTTCTGTCTCTGGCTGCAGTTCAGCTGATCAGCCACTAGAGGTCAGAGTCTGAATGGAAATGAAACATCAGAAACATCAGAAACATCAGTGACACTAAATCTATTGAACAATGATCCAACATTAGTATGACGTCATGTGTTCTGTCCTTTATTTCTCAACTGTGAAACATTTTATGAATTTTACATGTAAAAGTGTTGCTGAAGGATAGTTTTATTTTACTTTATTCTATAATTTCTTTAAGCAGCGTTTCCAGGAGTTCACTTTATTTTACCTTATTTCACTTATTGGATAATCTGCTCAGTATCAGGCAGTGGTGGGAAGTACTACTCAACTACTGTACTGAAGTACAGTTTTGAGGTACTTGTACTTTACTTGAATATTTCCATGTGATGCTTCTTTCTACATTTCAGAGGGAAATATTGTACTTTCTACTCCACTACATTTATTTGACAGCTTTAGTTACTTTTCACATGAAGATTTGACACAATGGATAATATAACAAGCTTTTAAAATACAACACATTGTTAAGGATGAAACCAGTGGTTTCCAACCTTTTTGTCTTTTGACGTCTTACAAAAAGCAGTGTGTAGTCGGGGTCACATTTCACATGTCTATGAGTCGTTAACAGCTCCACCAAATAGTGATTTTTCCCTCTAAACTTCTCACATGCTTTCATTTCAATAAATGTTCAAATGATCCAATATTTCAGCAAAAATCAAAGATTAGAGAAAAAGTCCAAAAACTGAAAACAGATTTGTGTATCAGAACTTTGTTTTTTCTTCTTTCCTCTCCCATTAATCATCTCACCACCCCTCAGATTTATCTGCTGACCCTTTGGAGGGGCCCGACCCCTAGGTTGGGAACCACTGGACTAAACTAGCTAACTGTATATAAAGTAGTGTAAACTAGCTCCACCTCCAGCAGCTACAACAGTAACATGCTGCTCTAACACTGATGCTTCACTATTAATAATCTAATGATGTCATATATAATAATATATCAGTCAGAGGGACCAAACCACTACTTTTACTGCAATACTTTAACTACATCAAGCTCATAATACTTATGTACTTTTACTGCAATACTTTAACTACATCAAGCTCATAATACTTATGTACTTTTACTGTAGTTTTACTTGTAATAGAGTATTTTTATTTTGCTGTATTGGTACTTTTACTTCTTCCAGTGTTCAGTATCAGGTTTAGTTTGGAGATTTAAGGGGTTTTCATGGAGGGTCCTTAAAGAGCTTCCAGGCATCCTTGAAAGGTTTCAGGAGGTTTTTAAAGAGATGTTCCAGATGTTCCTTAGTACATGTTCTGTCTTTCTTTCTTATTTGATTTTATTGTATTTTTATCAAAACAAAAACTGTATTTATGTAGGATCAGTTTTAATGTTTTTTGTGTCATTACATTAAATCAAATAATAAAAAAACGGACTTCTACTGAAAGACAAAGACACATCACTTCATCTTAAACAGATTGCTTCATACTGTCAACTGTTGCATCATTACTTTTGTTGTGTGTGTGAGTGATAAGCATCTTCATATCTACCACCGTAGAATATAGAGAGCTGATCATTAAACACAGCCTCGTATGAAGAACTGTTTGAAGATTACGACTTCATTTTAAGGTCAAGGTTAGCATGTGGTGTTAGCTTGTCGGTGAACGCATCGTTTCAGCGAGGGTCCTCACAACTACAGAAAGACTGCGTGTGTGTACGGAGTGATTCAGAATATCTTGTAAGGTCACCGTGTAACGACAAATTGTTTCTAAACATTAACAAAAGATCAAGTCACTACAACTTTATGTGATTAGTTAATGCTTAATAATTAATTTACTGAACAAACATAAAAGTGGATGATCACAAAGGAACATTTATAGCAGGATGTAGTCACAAGATTATTTGCTTGTTTCCACATCCAGCAGTTACGGAGCAACATTATCATTCATTTGGAGTCATGTTTCTGTCCACCTGGTGAATGTAAGTCCAATATTCACTCTCTTTTAACTCTGTTTTTACTCTCTAAGAGCTCCGGAGGGAAATATGTGGCTCTGTAGCTGCTAAACGCTCCAGTATGTTCACCAGCTAGTCTAAGTTAAGTTAAGTTTATTTTATTTGCCATGGATGTCACAATAGCATTGGAACTGCAACATACAATTATGCACAAAAACCAGATGCGCTGTATTTAGTGTTTGTAACGAAATGCTAATTTGCAACACCTGTCCACAGGAGGCTTTTTTTTTAAAAAAAAAAGTTAAAATAGAAAAAAGAAAAAAAAAAGGATAAGAGAGGAGGATAAAAATACATCAACAAACACATGCACAAAAGTACAGGTGTGTCTATACAGGAGTTTTAGGTGTGAGAACTTCTCTTTTAGCCATGATTTAATACCTCTATTGAAAACATTAAACTTGTATTACATTTACAATAACTAACTGTGTCTGTTTGCCGTTTGGTGCTGAGCAGGTAGTGTACAGCTGGTTTTTAGAGCTTTTTTTCTGAAAACGACACTATGAGAGCGCTGAGAGTGAACCAGAACAGTAAAGTTGCAGCCGGACAGATAAACAATGAGCTGAAATTCACTATAAAGCTCCGTAAAGCCGAGAGGAGCTGCAGAGTCACTGATAGGTTCATCACTACGAGCAACACATTACACACTGACGTCACTTAGTTAATTTAAAAAATATCGATTATAGCGACTTTAAACCTGCAGTGTGGAACATTTGTCTCCCCCTGCTGGCACCCCCTGGTGACACGACACAGTTGGTGCACACCGAGGACAGTCGACAGTCATAAACTAATCATTGCTGGTCGACATAAAACGCATCACTACCGGTGTGACAATGCAGGAGAGTCGCCATAAAACACCAGATTAAAAACTCTGGTGGTGAAAGGCTTAACCCACATTGTGTGAACTCGTTTGGTAGGAGCTTGAATATAAGAGACGTTCTTTATGTGTAAAAGTCCCGCACTCCACCTTTAAGTAAAAGTTTGAGTCTCAGTGTTTTCGGCAGGTGTTTTCAGAGGAAAAGCTGTAAAAAGCCACTGTACACTACCTGCTCAGCACCAAACAGACTCAGTTAGCTGTAGACTAGCTGGTGAACATAGTGGAGCATTTAGCAGCTAAAGAGCCAGATATTTCCCTCAGGAGTTGGTAGAGAGCAAAAACAGAGCTAAAGGAGACAAGGAGACACTAACAGCCCGCCAACGGGATAATCATGTCTGCTGCTATTTACCTGCAGTACCGACTTTAAAGCTGGTGATGTGGCCTCTTGTTTTTCTGCCCCCTAGTGGTCAGAACTACTTAAAGCAACTGTAAAGCTGAAGTGCAGCACTTTTGTCTCCCCCTTCTGGCAGTGACAGTAATTACATAAACACTGTTGACATGTGCTTAAGTCATAGACTCCTTCGCTGCTGTTACGGCTGTAAAACGGTGGATCAATTGTCTTAAGCATCACACAACGAAATGACTTATTTCATTATCAGAATTTGATCCATTTGGTTTGATAACATTTGGAAAGGCTAGAAGATTCAATTAATTTATCCCCATTCAAGTTTGCAGAGAGCTAACCGGAAGTTAGCCGCTTAGCCTGCAAAAGTCTTTAGTGCGCACGTTCACCCCATAGAGTGTGCTCAGTATGCATTCATCCAGCCAGCGCGGGAATGTCAAACCAGACGCCAGATTAAAAACTCCATATACTGTGAAATACAAAGAGATTTATCTGGCGGTGAAAGGCTTAATCAGCGTTATGTGAACAGTCATTTATATGTTTATTAGTAATAATAGTATAATATAGCATTTTTCAAAACACAGTTACAAAGTGCTTTACAATAAAACAGATTAAAACGTCATAAAACACTAACAGATAAATCTACAGCCTACACTTAAAAAACATTTAAGATGTGTTTTGAAAAGTAAAGTTTGAGGCGCATGAGAAATTCATGTAGTCTAAATCATACGTGTCTGTGAATTTATCACGTGATTACATATAGAAAGTCTTATTTTAACATGTGAAATATGTGAAAGTCACACGTCCAAACATCATGTTAGTGAGTTAAACTGTATTTATTCATTAATTCTAAACAGAATCAAGAAATCTTTTGCGCAACATAAGATCACAACAAAAAATTTAGGAAATCTGAAATATACGTGAATTGAAATGATAAATAAACGTGATTAAATGTGTTTCACATTTGCAAAAATAAAATGTACTCTTTTGTAATTTAACTGATCATCTTATGCATTAATTTCGTGTTTATTTACTTGTGCTATTATTGATTCGTTCAGTATTTCACTTGTTTATTTTTGCAGTTTTGTGCTGTTTATGTGCTGTTAGTCTAGTTATTCCCACACAGACAGAGTCAGACAGTCAGACAGTGACAGAGGATATAAAACGGGGTTTACACACGGTTGTAGTAGTGAGTGGAGGGACTCACACATACACACACACACACACTTTCACACACACTCCGGCTCTGCAGCTCCACGCGTGCAGCCTGGAAAGCGACCAAACTGCAGATTCCAACAACCTGGATGTTTTTATTTTTACTTTTTTAATAGTATTTTATTCCACTTTGACTCTACTTCAGGGGAAGTTCATCTAAACCAGTCCGGCATCAAAAGCTGCAACTTTGTGTTTGGTGTTTTTATTATTTCTCAGTTAGGTATATCAGCGGAGGACATGCCGGGATTTGTGACTTTGTTGGCCGCTTTTGCAGTCCTCTCGGTCGGGTTAAGAAGCTCAGTGGCAGGGGCGGAGATGCAAAACTCCGTGGCCGTGAAGGAGAGCTCCGTGACCGGGGTGAAGAGCTCCGCCGTGCCCGCGGTGGAGAGGGCAGCAGCCGGGATGAACAGCTCCGCTGCGGCCAGGGTGGAGACCTCCGGGGACGGAGACAGAGGAGCGGGGCGTACCGGGTGCCCTGGCCGCTGTCGGTGCGAGGTGGACGGGCTGCTGCACCGGGTGGACTGCTCGGATCAGGGGCTCCGGGAGATACCGAGCAACCTGAGCGTCTTCACATCATACCTGTAAGTCAACACCGATGGTTTATGTTTCTCTTTTATTTATTTATTTATTTATTACTAACCTGTTGCTCTTAATCTGCGCGTGATAAATGAACAGCGACCCAGTTAGTGTGTGTGTGGGCGTGCGTGCGTGTTCGTGCGTGGATGTTATGCGGCCGTGAGAAACGGAGCACCTGTCCCACACCGCCTCTGTTTACTTCTCTCGCTCACGCGTACGTCATGTACTGTTGATCACATGGTAGTTAAGGTGGTCTAAATGAGATTAGTTCACACTCACTGCTACATTTACAGACAACCAGTGAAAGTAAAGAGAGAGGTTCTGAGATGTTCTAAGGGTTCTCTAAGAGCTCCACAGTTTCTTTTGAGGTCCTTAAAGGTGCAATATGTAAGAATTATGTATGTAATTTCAGTTTAAAACATTCAAAAATCAACTAAAATTATCAACAGAATGTGAAGAAATAACAGTTTTGTTGTTGTGTCAGAGACGTCTCTGTATTGTGTTTCAGAGATGTCTGAAGTTAGCATGCTAACCGGCTAGCCCCAGCCCGTCCTGTCTTGTAATACCACTTTTACCTCAAGAGGCGATAATGAGTCACTGTAGCGTCCAGTCTGCCCTCAGCCCAACATGAGAAGAAGAAGAAATAGCACTTCTTCTTCTAGGTTAGATTTATTCAAGCAAGCGTTAGCTCAATGTTAGCACTGAATTGATAATGCTATCATGCTTAATCAATTCCTAGTTACTTAGTTTGCTAGCTAACAGAGCACTGATAATGCACTTTTGATTTGGCACTAACGTAGCATAACATAACAGACACCTCAACTTTCTGGTGATATGCTGCCCCCAGTTGGTCTGGAGTGTTGAGTATGAATTCAACAGTTTTCACATATTGCACCTTTAATGAGGTTCCAGTGGTTCTTGAGGCGGGTTCAGGCGTAATTGGGGAGTTTCCATGAGCTTCAGAGAGGCTTTAGGGTTTTTGAGAAGATTTGTAGGAATTTTATTGGTTCTTAAAAATGTTCCACAGATCCTTGAGTAGGTTCCAGACATTCACAAGGAGGTTCCTCAGCACGTGAAGACTAGGAGTTTTCTAGAAGTTCCAGTGGTTCTTGAGGCAGGCATAATTAGAGTGTTTCCACAAGTGTCAAATTTTAGGGTTTCTGAAAAGGTTCAGTGGTCCTTAAAGAGGTTTTATTGGTTCTTAAAAATGTTCCACAGATCCTTGAGTAGGTTCCAGATGTTCACAAGGGGGTTCTTTGGCACTTGAGACTAGGAGCTTTCTAGAAGTTTCAGTTGTTAGTTCTTGTGGAGGTTTCAGAAGCCTCCTTGGGTTTTTGAATGTAGGATGTTTCAGGAGGTATTCTAGGATGTTCTAGTGGTTCCTGAGGAAGTAAATGAGTACAGGGTTTCTAAAGGTGGTTTCAGTAACTTGAGGAGGTTCCAATAGCTCTATAGGAGCTTCTGGTGGTTCTTGATGAAGTTGTCTTTGCAGTACCAGAGGTTCATGAGGAAGTCTCATTATGTTTTTTTTTTGTTTGTTTGTTTTTTTGAGGAGCTTGAAGAGGTTCTAGTTGTTCATGAGGAGGTTACAAGGTTCCTTTCGTGGAATTTTTGAAAAGTTCTTCAGGTTATTGAGTTGGTTCCAGGGTTCTTGACGAGGCTTAAGAGGCATTGTAAGAGTTTCAAGGGTTTTTAAGGAGGTACATAGAGGTACTCCGAGGCTCCATAAGTTTCAGGTTTTTTTGGGAGGGATTTTTTAAAAATGTTCCACAGATCCTTGAGTAGGGTCCAGATGTTCACAAGGAGTCTCTTTGGTACTTGAAGACTAGGAGCTTTCTAGAAGTTCCAGTGGTTCTTGAGGCAGGCATAATTGGGGAGTGAGTTTGAAGAAGTTGCAGTGGTTGTATTGAAAATGCGCCTGGGGTTCTTGAGGAAGTTTCACAAGCTTCTATTAAAGAGGTCCCAAAAATCTGCCAGAAAGTATTCTTTGGAGTTCTAGTGGGTTTCTGAGGAGGTTAATGGATATAAGGGATCTAAATGTGGTTTCAGAAGCTTGAGGAGGTTCTAATAGATCCTGAGGAGCTTCTAGTGGTTTTACGGATGTTTTTCCTGAGGATACAAGGTACTTGGAAGAGGGTTCACAGATCCTTGAGGATGTTGAAGATGTTCACAGAGGTTGCACTAGAACTGCGCTTGATTCGTCAAAGTTTTCAAATGTTACTGAAAAGATTTCAGAAGATCGACAGGAGCATTATTGACAAGGTCTCACAGGTACTCGGGTGGTTTTCTGGAGCTTGAGGAGGTTCTTGTGGTTCTTAAGGTTTCTTTTCCCAGAGCTTTTGAAAAATTACATAGGTAATTGAAGATGTCCCAGGATGTTCCAGGGGTTCTGGAAGAGGTTTAGGATGTCCTTAAAGAGATTTCAGGGGTTCTAGATACTTTAAGTGATTCCTGAAGATTTGAGGTTCCAGAGGTTATTGAAAAGGTCCCAGGTGTTACATGAGCTCTTGAGGATTTCAGTGTCATTGTGAAGGTTTCGTGGATTTCGTCCCAGGAGTACTTCAATGAGTTTGGGGAACTTAATGAGATTTCAGGTGTTCTCGAGGAGGTTCACTTGGTACGTGAAGAGTAACCAGGAGCTTTTAAAATGGTCTATGGACCATTTAGGAGGTTTCAGGAGCATGTGTATTTGTGTGACCTTTGTCACTGTGAAGGTTTTAGGGTTTTTTTAAGAGGTCACAGACACAATGGCTTGGGTTGCAGGAGCTTGACGTGTTCTTGGTTTTTGAGGAAGTTATTTCTTGAGGAGCTTCAGGTGCTCTGAAGAAGTGTCCAAGGATCCTTGAGGAGATTTCTTGAGGAAGTTCGCTTTGTATGTGAAGCGATTCAGGTCTCGGCCAGATTACATTTTCACATTAAATACAGTTTTTTTTGTGAATCTCATTAAAAATTCATGGTTTCTCTTATAAGTTACTTTTATTCAGTTTCAGCAGCAGTAAGTAATCCTTACCCTCACACAACCCTTCATAAAAATGATCCAAACAATTTCCAAAGGTATAAGGAATCAATATTGTGAGAGCAAAAGTTGGATTGATACATCCCTAAAAATGATCGATTATATTTTCATCATCTGTGTTTATATTATTAGATTTCTGTGAGCTACAGCCCTCAACAGATTGGGCTGCTGAATAGTCTATAAACTGATAATATGCTGTGGAAAAATCACCACCAGAAATGTAAAGTAAGTGATTTGTATTTGTACAGCAACATGAAAAAACGCTGATATGGTCCTTTAACAACAGTATCATTGAAGTTTCAGTGTTTCTATTTGAGTAGAACACTGTGTAAACCTCTGCTAAAGTGAGACGCTGAAATGAGTTAAAATCCATTTCACTTCACAGCAGGTGACCTGCCTCAATACAAGACATGTTTCAGCTCTGGCAAAACCATTACGTCACTGTAGTGTGTGTGTGTGTGTGTGTGTGTGTGTGTGTGTGTGTGTGTGTGTGTGTGTGTGTGGAGGGAAAACCTGCCTGTCTTGGCTGTGGTCTAAAAGCAGCACAATGTCCAGGATTTAAGTTTCACTCTCATTAAAGAAAACCTTCTTCTATTCAGAAAAACTGTGTGTGTGTGTGTGTGTGTGTGTGTCTGTGTGTGTGTGTGTGTGCGTGTGTGTTTCTCAATGAAAGCACTTTCCTTACAGTTTGTCTAAGACAGGCAGATGGACACACACACACACACACACACACACACACACACACACACCGACAGTCGATCAAAGGTTCTTTGTGTCTTTATTAAAGCTCCAATTGGGAATCGAATCCAACAAAACATCAAGGAGTTTCTGTGTGTTTAAATCCTCAGACTGGTTTTGGGAGAACTGGTAGCGATTTCCCACCAGTGTCTACTGCTCAGTTTTTAATGTTGTGTTCAGGTGGTCCTTGTCAACTCGTTAACTCAAGAGATAATCATGTGACCAGGTGGTATTTGCCAGGTGTTGGTGTTCAGGGGCCTGTACCGTGAAGCGAGACTAGTGGGTTAGCCAGCTATCTTTGGGCTTAACTCAGGTTTTCCAGTATCATGAAACTGGCTCACTTTTAAACCACAGTGGTAACTCATGCTGAACAGTAGGGCTGCAACTAACGATTACTTTCATTATTGATTAATCTGATTATTTTCTCAATTGAACAATTAGTTGTTTGGTCCATAAAATGTCAGAAAATGGTGAAAAGGTCAGTCCACAACCCAAAGATATTTAGTTTACTGTCATAGAGGACTAAAGAAACAGAAAATATTCACATTTAAGAAGCTGGAATCGGATAATTTTGGCTTTTTTTTTTTAAGGGATCGATTGATCGACTAATCGTTGCAGCTCTACTGAAGAGTTAAAGATCAACAGTCGATCAGATCACTGGAAAAACAGAGTCACAGTTTCTACATGATCGCGACAAAAGTCACAAGTGACAAATAATAAAGAGCAAGAGATGTTTGTACAGGTCAGTGGAATCACTTTGTTGTAACTTTTACCACGGGATCCCCTACCAGCCGAACTGATTGTTTGTTTAGTAAAGCGGATAACAATCAATCACAGTAAGCTCTCTGAACGGATCAGGACTTCCCTAATTTGTTCTGTAATGTCCTGAAAACTTTTAATTACTTTCTCTAAAAATGAAACCGTGACCGCTCTCAGACAGACAGACAGACATCAGGGAGAGTCAGTTTACAATCTGCTTCTGTCTGTCTGTCTATTTGACCGCCGTCACTCTGAATACTGCCATCTGTCAGCGTGTGTGTGTGTGTGTGTGTGTGTGTGTGTGTGTCGACACTAGCTGCATGCCTAAGCAGAGCTGTCTGAAGCCTGAATGGGCCTGTAAGTCTCTATTCTACCTCTGACTGACAGCAGGAGCACAGGAATGCATTTAGCCTCGCTGTGATGAATGAACTAATGTACATATGAAGGATTTTTTGGAATCCGCCCCTTTTGGCAGCCATGTTGGACATCCTGAAGCTTGTGAACAGCTGAACCGACCATTTGAACGCGGATCCGAAGCCTCAGTGTATCAATTAGAGTTATTGTCTGTTATTGTCCGCCTGACCTTTCTCACGACCTCTCTCAGAGGAAGACAGGTAGTCCATTTACCTGTCCAGGATGTTTAGATGTTTGGACCGCCGGGTGTCTAAGTGTGAGAAACTGTTTGGCTTCGTCAGGGTTCAGTTGAGCTCAGCTGTCGTCGAGCGGTGCTTTCGGACGCCACGGTTCAGCACACTCACACTCGCAGGCGGGTAAATAGACTACCTGTCTTCCTGTGAGGGTTATGAGAGAGGTCAGGCGGACAATAGTGATGTTGTAGAGCTGTAGAATATGTCTGTTAGTCGAGGTGTGAACGTTCACCAACCAGCCGTTTTATTTGTAAAACACTTCTTCAAGAAACAAGAAGACACTTTTAAAAAAAAATGGAGCTAGAAAACTAATACAATGCAAAGACATAAACCAAATATTACAGCTTTCATTTCAAATTATTACTTTTTTCTTGTAAATTTGTTACTTTTCACAAAATATTACAACTTTTTTTCATCATAACATTGAAACTTTTTTCTTATGACATTTTAACTTTCTCTCATAGCTTGTTACTTTTTTCCTATAACATCTTTTTTTTATTAATTAATTAATTTTTTGTATTTATTAATTTGTTTTGTATTTATTTAATAATTTTGTATTTAATTTCCCTTTTTTCTCACTTTTATTATGCTGCATACATCTTTTTCTCTTTTTCAACAATTCTTTTCTTGATATAATGATATTACAACTATTTTGATTAATAATTTTGAGTAAAATTTTAAGAAAAAAAGTGAATATTTTCTTATTTATTTAGTCTTCTTTGATTGTAAACTGAATATCTTTGGCTTGTGGACAAAACAAAACATTTGAGGACGTGACCTTGGACTTTGGGAAACAGTCATCAACATTTTGCACCGTTTTCTGACACTTTATGGACCAATCGACTGATTAATTGAGAAAATAACTGACAGATTAATGAAAATAATAAGTTGCAGCCCTAAATGATATCAACATAATAAAGTTGTGGTCCCCTGTACCGTCTCTATCTGCTGCTGCAGCCATTTATCAGTTCCTAAAAGATCTTCACAGTATCAGGATGCAATTAGAGACTGTTTGTTTCTTCCCTCACATAGAAACACATACAGATCTGTACAGAGCTGTTGTTTATCCTGTAGTATCTGTTTCTTTGGAAGGAGACAGCACAGACTGACAGGACGGATCAGGGAATAAACCCCCCGTTTTCGTTTGCCCCAGGGGGCCCCCGCCCCCGAAAGAATGAAAGAAAGACAGAAAGAAAGAGTGAAAGAGGACAAAAACAGAGAGAGGCCTCGCTGTCACACTACGCCTCCAAACTACACAGCTCTCTTTTCTTTCTTTCTTCAGAGTTTGTCTTTCTGCGGGCTCCGGCCATTTGAATAATCGTCTGATATCCATCAGTTTGAGCCCGAGGAGACGGAAAAAAGACAACACACACACACACAAAGCTTCATCCAACTCATTACCAAGAGGAAAAAAAACACACTACATGGCTAATGTATTCGTCAGGTCTTTCATCTCTGTCCTTCGTATTCTTCCTACATGCCTCTTTTTCTCCTCAGTCCACATTAAAAAAAAAAAAACAGTTCAAGGACTTGAACTTGTACAATAACAAGGTTCCTTATTGTGGATCTTTAACTGAAACTGTGACACACATGATCCCGGAATAAAAGGCTCTGGATGATCAGTCGATACTCTGACTAATGCAGAAAAAGTCAAATAATAAAGAGGTGTAATGGCTTAAAATCAATGTAAACGCCTCTTGAAATAAATTTGTTGTCTTGTGATCATTGAACAAATTCAACAGCAAAAAAAAAAAATTAGTTTTCCATTGAATAAAAACTTTCCCCTCATAACATCAAAACTTTTTTCTTCTCAACTTTTTTTCTCATATTAAACCTTTTTTCTCAGAACTACTTTTGTAAACATCAAATTCTCACTTTACAACATTTTTCTTGAAATATTTTGACTTTTTTTTAATGTCAATGACACTAATATTGTGCTAAAAATATCCATAGAAACTTCTTAACCGTCTGCTCATATGCTCGTTATGTTTCAAACGTAGACAACATGGACTGTATTCTTCAAAAATTGGCAACGCAGAGATGCAAAGAAGGGATCTACCAAGTACATGGAGAAGTGAGACAGTCTGAAGAGGTGATGATGACACTGAAAAACAGAAACCCTGATGAGCACAGTTGATGATTTACCAGATTAAACGCAGCCCTCTCAAAATAGAAGCTTTTGTTAGAAAACAGAGAAAGTCAGGACAGAATTATCTGAGCATCACGTAAATATAAGATTGCTATGACTGTTCATACAACATGAGCTCATATGCTGTCATATGTTTTTGCCACCACAGTAATCAGTGCTGGATATTTTCCTTATTGTAAGTACAACAATTGCCACCACCATCATCATCATTCTCCTCCTCATCATCAGTGTTTTGTATATGTGTCTGAAGTCAGCTACCGCAGACTCAAGACCTGTTTGGGATTGTCTCATACACTGCGTGGGAGATGCTTCCCATAGAAAAGCTTAAGAAAGTGGCTGCACGTCACCCTTTATTTGAGATAAACTATAAAGGTGAGATTTATGCTTTTGTCAGAAGTGTTTTCTAACATCATGTTTCAGTTTTATGAGAGAGAAGACTTCAAAGATGAGGACTAGCTGGTTGGTCTGGTATATGTCACTGCTCATTAACTTCTCCGCCTTCGATAAAGAGCAGTTCACAGCTGCTTTCCTAAACTGTTCAATGGGTAGCATCTATGGGGGCTAAAAGGGTAAAAAAAAAAGCAAATACAAATTAGCTGTGCTATGCTACCTGTGATTTAACATCAGCTAACTGGGCGCGAAACTGTGTTAAGCCATCTGACCGGCTAACAGAAACTAACTTAACGTTAGCAGAGCAATCCAACATAACATCACAGAGTGCAAAGCTATGCTAAGCTGCCCGTAATTCAACTTAAGCTAACAGGGCTCAAAGCTAACATAATATTCAACAATTCAACATCAGCTAAAAGGACACAAAGCTATGCTAAACTATCTGTGATTCAACTTTAGCTAACAGGGCTCAACGCTAATGTAATATTCAATGATTCAACATTAGCTAAAAGGACACAAAGCTACGCTAAACTATCTGTGATTCAACTTTAGCTAACAGGGTAAGAGGTGGAAATAACATTAGGGTATATGCTGCCTGTGACTCAACAGCAGCTAACTATTCAAGCAGTTAGCAGGGCTATTAGCAGGTTCTCATGTTTAGAACATAAATTCAAAAATTAGCACTGAAATATAGTTGTTTTATAGTCGTTTCTGTGATACGCAGAAGGAAGTGATTACATATGACTCTTTGTTGGTAGTAGCTTTTTTAAAATCACATTATTTCCTTTTGTTTGCAATTTTTCACACTTCCCGCAATTATACTGCAAAAAGAGCACATAAAACATTGTACATTGTATTGTAATTGTAATCTTTGAAAAAAAACAGCTGCAAAATCACGAATTTTTGGCCGCAATAATCACAAAAAAACAAAAAAAAACTCCACAAACTCCTGAAGGGACTGAATCAATACTTAAACCCTTTCTACTGTCTGTTAACTTGGTAGTAAGACTCCATCAAAGTAACTTTACTGTTTTTCAAACTCCCTCAAACTCTGTGTTTGACTTGTTTAAACAGGCAATTTCTGTAAATACATTTTTTTTTTTTTGTGGTAAATGTTTATGTAAAGATATGCGTCCACATGTAGCGGACATTACAGAGCCCTCAGTCTGGGTAATGAACAACTCACTGTCTGAACACACACTCACACACACACACATATATATAAATATATGTGTATATATTTGAGTGTGTGTGTTTGTGTGTGTGTGTTAGCTAATGAATGAAGTCTGCTTTTAAACACAGTAATACAAACCAGAGTGTGTGTGTGTGTGTGTGTGTTAAGCAGTAAAAGCCAATCAGCCGTAACACTGTTAGTCTGGTCAAAGTAAAGGAACATTCTGCTAAAATAAGTCCAAACAAACCGTCTCTGTGTGTGTGTGTGTGTGTGTGTGTGTGTGTGTGTGTGTGTGTGTGTCTGGACCACCTGTCGGCAATGTTGTAAAGCTACACACACACACACACACACATTAACAGGCTTTATGGAGTGTTGAGAAAGTTCCTTAACAACAGGTATATTCAACCTGCAGACACACCCTCAGTGTTTGTGTGTTTCAGACAGAGACAGACTGTCTCTGCCTCCATTCAGACCTGAGCCCTCCTGAGTGGAGAGACGCTACCTGCCGATAGTTATCAGACACACAGAGAGAGCAGGAAATAGACGGGCTCAGATAAGGAAAGAAAAGAAAGAAGGAAGAATGTCATGGCTACACACAAACACAATATATAAATCCATTCATTTAATTAATTTATTCATCGGTTAAACAGGTAATCAATGGACATGTTTTGAATCTTATGCACCTGGAACTTCTTAGATTGGTCTTTTAAATTATTTCTTAATGTGAAGTTACATCTAACACAGTGTTGTTGTTTTTGTATCATATTATGTGAATGATGTGATATTGATGTTAATTATCATGCAAGCTGAAGATAAAGTTCCACTCTCTGCTACTTTCTAATGTCAACAAAAGGTGGAAAATAAAGTTGTTTTGATTTTTTCTTTTTGATTTTTGATAACAAATGTTGTACCTGCAACCTCTCAGCCAATCAGAAACACTGATGTCACCTTGTTTTGACTCTTTTTAAAGTACAAACTGACGTCGGTTCGGCCTCGTCGGCGGCCTCTAGAGACCAAGACGTTTATTACACCTCACAAAAAACATACAACACTGTACGAAAGATTTTTTTTTTGCTATTTTTAGAGGCTTACTGGTAGATCAGATTAGATTGTTGACTCATGTTGATTCATGTAGCGTCGCTGTGATGTTAGGTTTGCTTTTGTGAACGCCGTGTTGACGTTACACCGTTATTCCTTCACTTTCCAGGAACAAGAGAACAAGTTTCCTCCACACATGACACACAGTACAAGACAAATTAAAGGAAAAACCTTGAAACATAACGAATGCAAACGTTCCCATGGAGGACACACAGGCTCACTGAGTGGTTTAATTAGTATGTAAATGAAGTGAATCATTGCTATATGGTGGTTTTCCAACTGAAGACAGACGGACCTGCGTTGCGGAGGTCATAGCAGGCTAGATTTCAGTAGCCTCGCTAGCTTGTCTTGTTCTGCTGTGAAAGATGGAAAACAGTGGAGAATAAAACACAAGTTTCATTAGAAAATGAGTAAAATTCTCTCTTAATTCTTTCATCTCTGTTTAGTTTTGACAAATTATGATTGAAATGAGAGAATGAGAGAAACAAATTAAACACGTGTGGCGGCCAAACTTCCTCCAAAATATGACAGATTGATGATGAATTTTCATGCAAACCTTGAAATGTAGTTTATCAGGATCCTTTCAGTGTTAAATGTCTTTCCTGTGACGATATCACTGGTCTATTAACAGAATTTATTACAAAACAAACTGATCAGAATCTACACAGAGGAATAACATCTTCATAAAGGCAGTGATGCGCCTCACGTCTGGGATCTTAAAAGGTCGTAGTGGTCGGTTTAGAGTCTGAACCAGGCAGGCAGGAATGTTTGAGGTGATGTTAGAGCTCGGTGGAGATCATGGAGCGACATCAGAGTAGTGGAGGGAAGTCTGGTTTTATTCATTCATTCATTCATTCATTCATTCATTGCTGTTCTTGTTTTCTGTCTCTTTCCAGTAACTTCCACTCCTGTCTTGTTTCTCACTCAGGTGTGTGTTGACTCGTTCCTTTCAGCGGCTCTTTGAAGGAGGCATGAAGTAGCGTATGTGTGTGTGTGTGTGTGTGTGTGTGTGTGTGTGTGTGTGTGTGTGTGTGAGTGGACACTATGTTTTCATATGTTTAGTGTGTGTGTGTGTGTGTGTGTGTGTTGAATGGTCTCTGTGTCTGAACATACCAGACTCTCTCTGGCCGTTTTATGAACTTTGTCTCGTTAATAATTAATGAGTCATTAGTAGAGAGTTTATATTTATAATTGACTGTTTACTCAGTGGCTGAAAGTACATTTACTCACTAACTGTAATGATGTACAATGTTGAGGTACTTATACTTTGAGTATTTCCTTTTTATGCTACTTTTTACTTCACTACATTTATTTCACATCTACTTTTCAGATCAATATTTTATATATAAAATGATCGGTTTAAAACATGGTTTGTTATAGATTAAACCACTGAACAGTATAAAATACTGCTTAGGTTCATATATATATATATATATGATAAATATAACACTAAATGTTGCCATCTGTTGCCAGTATTCATGTACTTTTACTTGTAATGGAGTATTTTTCATCGTGGTTTTGGTACTTTTACTGAAATAAAAGATCTCAGTGTTTCTTCCGTTAAGATGTTTTTATTTCATTTCTTTGTCCTGTTTTGTTTTTTTTTGCTTTATTGAAATATTTATTAAAATGTTTTTGTTATTGTACGTTTTCATTTGCACTTTATAAACCTGGTGTTGAAACCTGCTATATGAATAAAAATTACTTTTACTCTCATATACTTTATTTACGAAGTGAAATCATGTTTGAGTATATACATGTGTCTTAAATGCAGATTTTAGTTTTTATTCTCTCTTATAAGCTTCTGATTTAAATGTTTTTATTTAACTATTTCTATTGTTGTGTCTTTTTTTAATCTATTTCATTTGTTTTAATACATTTTAAGCTTTTTTATTTACTTTATTTCTCATTTTCATTAGTCTCAAATAGTAGACTGCTCCAGCCTGTCAGTCATCTATCGGTGCTTTACAAATAAAGTTTGTTTAATTGATTGATTAATTGATTGATTGATTGATTGATTGATTGATTGATTGAGGTCTCAAGGTAGAGAGACATTAAGGACCACTTCTCTCTCTCTCTCTCTCTCTCTCTGTCTGCAGTGATCTCAGTATGAATAATCTGACTGTGTTATCCAGCGGAGCTCTGTCCAACCTGCACTTCCTGGAGGAGCTGTGAGTCACACACACACACACACACACACACACACACACACACACACACACACACACACAGATGTGTCATCAGTAAGGAATCTTACACAAGTTTAATGTGTTAAATTGTTGATGTGACATCAGTACCTCGATACCTTTCCAGAAACCTTCGTGTGAATCAAAGCCATCGACCGACATTTATTTACTGAAACCTGCATTAACATTAGTTTTCATCAGAAACAAGTAGTGAACACAACTCATATCATCAGTTTTTAAGTCGATATGTTGAACTTGTTAGCAAATTATTTCCACATCCAGCAGTTACGGAGCAACATTATCATTCATTTGGAGTCGTGTTTCTGTCCACCTGGTGAATGTAAGTCTAATATTCACTCTCTTTTAGCTCTGTTTTTGCTCTCTACCAACTCCTGAGGGAAATATCTGGCTCTTTAGCTGCTAAATGCTCCACTATGTTCACCAGCTAGTCTACAGCTAACTGTGTCTGTGTGGTGCTGAGCAGGTAGTGTACAGCGGCTTTTTACAGCTTTTTCTCTGAAAACGACGCTATGAGAGACGCTGAGAGTGAACCAGAACAGTAAAGTTGCAGCCGGACAGATAAACAATGAGCTGAAACTCACTATAAAGCTCCGTAAAGCCGAGAGGAGCTGATAGGTTCATCACTACTGGCCGACACATCACACACTGACAGCTCAGACTGTGGTGTTATAAAAGAATATTGATTACAGCTGCTTTAAGTACTAAACTGTTTATTCAGATTGCTTTGTTAAGATAGCAGCTAGTAAAAATACACAGTTTCATCATCAACCGAGCTCCTCGAGAGGGACCAAAACCTCAGAAAGTGGAGAAAGGCAGCTGGGTAGAGACGACCTCAGACAGCTCCTCCGATGCCGCGCTGATAGAAATGTCAGAGGAAGAACGCTGGTGCCTTGAAAGTTGTCGTGCTGAGACACAATAAATCTTGCCAGCTTTGCTGCTTTTCTTTATCCGATGTGATAGTAAACAGAATATCTTTGGGTTTGGGACTGTTGGTTTGTCCTGATGAGCGTGGTCGTTTCATCGTGAGCCCTGAAACGACATATATTTACGTTCTAGTGACAATGCAAATACATGTTGGTGGATGGATCCAAAAGCATTAAACCTTAACTCAAGAGATCGCTGTTCACTTCCTGTTTCCAACATGTTTTGAAACCATGACCACCCTAACCTTTATGAAGTAGTAAACCATGATCTTTTTGTCATTATCTGGAGCCTGAACCTAACCAAACCCTAACCATTACATCGCCGCATCATAAAACCTGTTTATTCTTCAACCGTGATGTGTAACAGCTCAGAAAAATGGCGACCGAGGGCCAAAGTCTGCAAGGGTCCAGACGGCGGATATTTGGATGTTGTATCAGTGCGTCTGGATGATCGATGCTCTTGATATGAGTCTGTTTGTGTCATCAGAAATGAACTCTGGTCAGCGATGGAAAGACTGAGACGGATATGTAATCCCATCTGTCCTCACCTACCAGAAGTGTATGAACAATTTCATGAAACCAAACTAAGCTGAAGGACGTAATTAAAATAAAAAAACACACAGTGAGGAGACAGAAAGGTGGAGAGACGGCTGAGTCTGAACACAGCTGACCTCATGGAGACCCGAACACGACTCTGGCTGCTGCTGCTGTTGTGCTCGGCTGCCAGCTATGTGTGTTTATACGTGTGTCTGCGTGTGTGTGATATTTGCCACTGCGGCGTGAGAAACGTCACTACGGCGATAGGACACCGCAAAGATGCATGCTGGGTACATGCGGACTGGCTGAACTCTCTGTGGCCTTTAGAAAAACACACAGAAGCTGCAGGAATCATTACAGCTGAATGTTTTCTGCTGGTTTTAAACTTACTGAGAATCTCACGTTTATGTCTCAACATGACGGAAATATTGATAACTAATCAGAAAATCCTGTTACGTGCAGTATTATATATCCTAATGTATTTATATTCATTATTTTATTTGTCATTTTAAGTGTTTTTTGTCATCGTATTATATTTTACATTGTATTATTTTGTGTCACACTTAATAAAAAGAAAGCAGCACTTTTCCTAAATCTGTATACACCTGACAGACAAAGTAAAACAGACAAAACATGTTATTCTTTTCATTTTTTTTACTTCTATGATAATATTTGTTGTTAACAGTAATGAAAATAAGAAAATCAATCCCTGATGATCAGTTTTAATGCTAATTTATCAAGTTTAGCTTCTACACTCGATGCTCCACTTAGCTCAGTTTTGGGGGACGCAGGATTTAATCAACAACTGTACTTAAGTACAATTTTGGCATAATTGTATTTTACTTGAGTAATTCCATTTTATGCTACTTTATACTTCCACTCCACTACATTTCAGAGGGAAATATTGTACTTTTTACTCCTCTATCAGTATATTTAGATTCAATACGTTGCATCTGTTATGATGTTGGATGTTAAATTTCTTAAACTTTAGATTGAACGGATGTAACAACGATGCCTGCAAGTCAAAACCCAGGGCTTCAACCTGCCCTAAACGCTTCATTTGCAAAGTTACCTCTACTTCCTCCTCGTGATGACATCAGATCGTTGACACATGCCCACAAATGGCCGTCTGTGCATTAGTCTCTGTTGCTAAGGTTGTTGCTAAGGTGGTTGCTAAGGTGTTTCCATGTGTTGTCCGCTCTCATATTTCAGATCTGATTCAGGCTCCAACATGTACGGATGTATTTGAGAAGTTGACATTTGGAGTAAAGAAGGAGAAAAAGAAGTGAAATCCTGCTACTATAGTTTGTTTACGTAGCCTCTGGAGCCGGAGGAAGCTTCCTGAAGCTGACCAATCAGAACAGAGTGGGCTCATCAGGAGGCGGGGCCTTAAAGAGACAGGAGCTAACACGGCCTGTTTCAGACAGAGGCTGAACTGAGGGGTTGCATTAAGGACCAGTAGAAGATAAATAAGGAGTTTTTAACTGGAAATCATGAAAAGATATTCCAGTAGAGCCCCAGAATATAAATATAGAGCTGGAAATGTGCAGAAGGCAGTTTTGTCTTAGAACATTTCTTCTGCACACATCCGAAGTCCCACAGTTATTTTTGTTAAAAGGTGGATTTTGGCAGGAAATCCCATTAAATATACCAACATACTCAATCCTGACACACTTACACTCTCATTCTGTCTCTTTCTGTCTCAGGCGTTTGGCGGGAAACGATCTGTCATTCATCCCCAGAGGAGCGTTCACCGGCCTCTACAACCTTAAAGTGCTGTAAGTCCACACACACACACACACACACACACACACACACACACAGACTGTAATGATGTGTTGTGTGTTTACTGGTGTTAATCATTCACAGCGACACTTTGAGAATTTCATCTGTATGTTTTTGTTTAAGTTTAGTCAAAACTTTCTGCAGTTTGGAATAAAACTTCTTGGTTACATTTGACATGTTTACGAATGTCCGCTGACTCGATTTTATGAGTCACTTATCTTCAGTCAGTTTCTGTTATTCTGTTAATTATTATTAATGTTTATTATTATCCTGTTATTGTCTTATTAATCTCTAATACTACTGTTACTACAGCTGCTACTACTACAGTCACTACTCCACCTTTTTATACAGCAAATTCTACAAAATACCACAAAAACTACAACTACTACTGTAATTGTTACTACTAACACAACTACTATTGTAATTGTTACTTCTAACACAACTACTATTGTAATTGTTACTACTAACACAACTACTACTGTAATTGTTACTACTAACACAACTACTATTGTAATTGTTACTACTAACACAACTACTACTGCTGCTACAAGTACATTTACCTCTACGAATATTTATACTGAGTCTGCTGTTACTGTTGTTGCTGTGACTTATTTTATTTACTTTTGACGTTGACATATTGACTTTTTAAAAAAAAAACTTATTTTAATTAACACTTTTAATTATGATCTGACCAGTGTGAGATTTTTGAAACAGATACTAATATCAATATTTGAAGTTTTAAACAATCTGATGATGCACTGAATGAATTTAAGGATCCCTTCAGTTTGTTAAAGAACTGTAACACATCGGGACATTTTACAGTGTAAAAATAAACTTTTCAGATCTCTCTGGTGGACAAATTAAATAATGATGACTCAGTTTCTAAATTATCTCAAACTTATCTTTGACATGACATACACCCTCATACACATATGAGCCAATATGAGCTTATCACAGTTATATATCAGCTCAGCTTGTTTATTGGTTTGAGTTCCACTTGTAAAAATCTTTGGTGATTACAGCCTGCAATCAACTGCAATGTAAAAACACTCCATTACAAGTAAAAGTCCTGGATGGAAAATCCTTTTATAGTAAAAGTACATAAGTATTATGAGCTTGATGTAGTTAAAGTATTGCAGTAAAAGTACATAAGTATTATGAGCTTGATGTAGTTAAAGTATTGCAGTAAAAGTACATAAGTATTATGAGCTTGATGTAGTTAAAGTATTGCAGTAAAAGTACATAAGTATTATGAGCTTGATGTAGTTAAAGTATTGCAGTAAAAGTAGTGGTTTGGTCCCTCTGACTGATATATTATTATATATGACATCATTAGATTATTAATAGTGAAGCATCAGTGTTAGAGCAGCATGTTACTGTTGTAGCTGCTGGAGGTGGAGCTAGTTTACACTACTTTATATACAGTTAGCTAGTTTAGTCCAGTGGTTCCCAACCTAGGGATCGGGCCCCTCCAAAGGGTCAGCAGATAAATCTGAGGGGTCATGAGAAAATTAATGGGAGAGGAAAGAAGAAAAAACAAAGTTCTGATACACAAATCTGTTTTCAGTTTTTGGACTTTTTCTCTAATCTTTGATTTTTGCTGAAATATTGGATCATTTGAACATTTATTGAAATGAAAGCATGTGAGAAGTTTAGAGGGAAAAATCACTATTTGGTGGAGCTGTTAACAACTCATAGACATGTGAAATGTGACCCCGACTACACACTGCTTTTTGTAAGACGTCAAAAGACAAAAAGGTTGGAAACCACTGGTTTCATCTTTAACAATGTGTTGTATTTTAAAAGCTTGTTATATTATCCATTGTGTCAAATCTTCATCTGAAAAGTAACTAAAGCTGTCAAATAAATGTAGTGGAGTAGAAAGTACAATATTTCTCTCTGAAATGTAGAAAGTAGCATCTCATGGAAATACTCAAGTAAAGTACAAGTACCTCAAAATTGTACTTAAGTACTTGAGTAAATGTACTTAGTTACTTTCCACCAGTGGCCAACAGATACTGAATTTTTGAGACTGACACTGATATTTATATTTGGGAGTTTTATACACATAAACATTATAATGTTTATAATGTATAAACATAGGAATAGAGACGTGTATGACATACACCAGGACGAGAAATCTTGACTATGAAATCTGGGAAGAAATGAACAAAAGATATGTGGACAGATTTAACAAGAAATTCTAAACATGTGGTGGTTAAGTCATCAGTATGTTGTTTGTTTCATAACATTTTTTTTTACGATTGGTTACCTGCAGGGATCAATACTGAGTCCACATGTTTAAAACTCTTCACACAGTCGACACAACAGCAACAATTACAGAGCAAACTGTGACACATTTGCATAGTTTTCAACAGAAAAAGCATTCAGTGACCACAGCTTTTAAACGTCCTCAATACTTTTCAAACACAAACAAGCTACAAAACTCTGTGTATCTGCAGCACATTTTACACATAAAACTCTTCAGTTAATATAAAAAAAGTCTAACATTTATTCATACAGAGAGCAGTTTGCCTAATCGTAACCACACTGATCTATATTCAACCACAAAACAAGACGTGCTGTCAGAAATAAAGCCGTTAAGTACGTTCTATTGAGACAAATCTGACTGTATTTAAACAATACACACATTTCTACACTATCAACCATTAAAACAACTACATAAACACAATGAAACAGTGATGTAACTTCACAGACACCTGCTGTTAGTGTTTTTATCCAACAGAGTTGTTGTGTTTGTGTCTGCTGGAAGGATTTTGCTTTTGTGTGTAAAATTAAAGTGTGATTTGAAGATGTGGACTCAGTATTGATCCGTGCAGGTAACCAATCATAAACAACAAAAAACTGTAACAGTCAGTATTAATGATTTTTTTTGTCGTGTGTTTCCAGGATGCTTCAGAACAACCAGCTGAGATCGGTTCCTGCTGAAGCCTTCAACAACCTGCACAACCTGCAGTCACTGTGAGACACACACACACACACACACACACACACACACACACAATCATCCTTCTGTCTCGTTTTACAGTCTGGTTGAAAGGAATCTTCAGTCACAGACCAGTATATTAATGTATGTAGTCCAGACAGTCTGATAACACACAGCAATTATACTGAAACTGTGCGTGTGTGTGTGTGTGTGTGTGTGTGTGTGTGTGTGTGTGTGTGTGTGTGTGTGTGTAGATAAGGGTATAAGAATGGAGTCGTCTGAGTCTTTCTCTTTGTCCAAGGTCACTCTCTCTCTCTCTCTCTCTCTCTCTCTCTCTCTCATTTATCTGATGGACCATTATGTGAAGTCCCATCCTTCACTTCTCAGTGTAAATGAACAGAGGAGGTATTGTTACAGACAGACAGACAGACAGACAGTCAGTCAGTCAGTCAGACAGACAGACAGACAGACAGACAGACAGACAGACAGTCAGTCAGTCAGACAGACAGACAGACTCAAATCTCAGCAATGAACTGATCTACTAACAAGTATTGTGGGTGTATCAAAGCCTGATATATCTTATTCCTCTGATGTAGTCCAGAAACTATTAAAATCACGTCAGCGAGTCACACCGCTGCACTGAGTGACATGTTCCTTCATCATGAAGAGTTTGGTCACGTTAGTTTGTTTAGAAACGGCTCCAAAGACTAATAACAGCATCACGTTTTCAGTCTCTGGAGAGTAGTTCTGTGTAAGGCAGACGCTACTGAGCATGTGCAGGAACAAGCTTCACTATCTCGTGCGACACATCACAACTTCTTGACTTTGTACTGAAGTTTTTTGAGAAGTTTATAGTGTTGTACAAATCTAAAAAAAACAATGACTAGCAAAGATTCATGGGAGCTGTAGTTTTTTTTTCGTTGTTTAACTTCTGAAAGGCCGATGACAGAAACGCTGAATGAGAGAATGTGTTGAGTTACAGGAGCCAGACAGGAAGTTACGTCATGACTCCGTCCCTCGCCTCCTAAAACCCCACACCTCCGGTTTGTTATGCAGGCTAAAACCCAAACTGAGATAACCCTGATGATGTCACCATGACATCATCAGGGTTATTTTTGCAAGCTGGGAAAGCTCCCCAAACCCCAAAAGACGTTACGCAACTGTTTTTCACAAACCATAGAGGAGTGCTGCTCTGTGTGATGAGCAGTAACTTCATGTGTAAAACACATCGATGTAAAAAATATAATATCTACACACTCACATACACACTTACAGTAAAGCTACATATAGTAGAATCTATGGATCTCATGTTTTCCCTTCTTGTGACCACAGAGGAAGATTTTTATGATCTCCACCACAACGTTTAAGACTTATCACGGTTTCTACAGTTTGCATTAATATTGCTTAAGACACAGAACTGTTCTCTTGTCATCATAAAATTCGTGTTTTGTAGTCTCGTAAAAATAACAAGTCATTAAAATGATTTAATCACCTTAGTGCGGCTGTTTACTTTAGTGCTGTGGTACTGACTGACACTCACAGCAAATAAGTCTGCGCTCATTAAAATAGCTTTGTTGTTCCTAAGAGCTTGTTGGCTGGTGGAGAGGTGCTCGAGCAGCCTGCCGATCATTCCTCTGAGCTGCTCAAACTCTTGACCTCTGATGTTCCTCTCACACGGCTTCAAAGGGAAGTGAAGTCTGCAGATACGAGGCTCCACTGAAACACATTCACTCTAATAAAAAAAAAAAGAGTTCCAGTAATGAACCGAGGCTGCCAGAAAGTGCAAAATGAATCTAAACTTCTTCACAAAATGTTTGATTGCTACCAGTAATTCTAGATTATGTCTAATTATCTACAGGTCTGTTTCAAACCAGTTCTCTTTTTAAAAATGAATTAGGTTTTGTGTTCTTAAATCCAGGCCTCTCAAAAGACGGTGTCAAGTGCACATTGGCCAAAAACAACAGTCCCATTTCTTAAAGAGGCTTCCAGGATGCAAAAGATTTTATGTGTAAAAAGTGACAAAAAGTGAATATTTTGGTCAAAAGACCATAAATGTTTGTGTAGTACTTGAGTAAGTAATTTCTGGGCCAGAAAAAGAGAGAAAACAAAATATTTGATAGATTTTATATGGAAACATGCTTGTTTTTAGGTTTTTTGGGTGTTTGTTAATGGCCATTTTCAATTTGTGCTTTAAAAAAAGTAGGAAAAAAGCTGAATTATCACAGAAATCATGGAAAAGCTAAAAAAATAGATGGAAATGATGGAAAGAGGATGATGGAAACAGCCTCTAAAGACCAAATATACATCGTCGACTTAAGATAAAGCATCCAAATAGACTGAAAGGAAAAAAAACATGTATTTCTGTAAAAATCACAAACGTCTTTACATCCTCTTAATAATTTTATAAACATGCACTGATTTACTTTGCTATTTTGCCATAATTTTGCTCAAAACTTTCACAGTTTAATAGAAATATAACTTGTTACTTTAAATATATACTCTTTATCTGTCTCTCTCCGTAGCCGTCTGGACGCCAATCACATCTCCAGCGTTCCCATCGGCTGCTTCTCGGGCCTGCGTTCGCTGCGTCACCTGTGGTTGGATGATAACTCTCTGACGGAGGTGCCGGTGGAGGCTCTGAGCGAGCTGCCCGCCCTGCAGGCCATGACGCTCGCCCTCAACCACATCAGCCACGTCCCCGACCACGCCTTCAGCAAGCTGGGCCGCCTGGTGGTGCTGTATGTACACACAAACACACAAACACACAAACACACATTATTGTCTGGAGTGGCTCGCTGATCACTGGTGTATTCGAAGTTTATTAATATTAAATGTATCGCATGTCCAAATTGAACCAAATTCGACACTGCACATCATTTGGTCCCCAGCCAAACACCCGTTAAGTGTGAAGTCGATCGGATGAACAGTTCAGGAGATACATGAAGGACATACTGACAGAGATTCCTTCCTTTAGTAGATAGATGTATCCAGTTTTACTGTAAGTACATTAAGAAACGCGTAAATACATTACCAAAAACAAACAAACAAACAAATCATAGGAACTAGATATGAGTGACAATGCAGACAAATAAACAGAGATGGAAAATGTATGAATGTACGGTATGTAGTATAGTTTGAGAAAGTATAAAATTAACTGAATAATGAGTTTTCTTTTTTAAAATTTCTAGAAAAATATTGAAAGAAGTTGATTTTTTTTATAGGAAACAGATTGAAATAATCAAAAGACCAACAGATTGTTTTCACATATTATTTTAAGAAAAACAAAAAAATACTTTTAGGGCTCAGTTGCCAATTAATTAACGATTAAACCCCCTAAATATATAATTAACGAAATAATTACTTACTTAAGATTAAGCTGTGTTTTCAGTGTGACACATATTATATAAAGTAGTTAAAAGGCTGCTTATAGGTGAATATTGGTGAATTGAAACAACATTTAAGTACATTTTTGTGATAATATTTGTTTACTTTTACTCACTTTTATGTAACATAAAGTATTTGTACAGGTTGGTCTCGTTACAAATCCTCATTTAAGGCTCTGGATACGTCTCCCACCACTGTCTGAGTCTTTGTCAGACAGCTGGGGTCCAATAAAAGCTGAGAATGGACCTTTAAAAATAATACCAAACCATATTATAGTTAAACATTAATTAATGTCCTTAAAGTGAGTCTAAATAACAATATGCAGCATTAAAAGTCCGAATCTGCTGCCACTCAGCAATAGTCATTAAATCAAACTATTAACTAAACACACATACCTTTTCAAAAATGCTCGTTAAATTCTAAAAAAAACACCCTGATTAGTACCAAGATGTGAATTTTGGGAGCTGGCCCGTGAACTAGTGTGCACATATTTTCCAGAAGGACATTTTGAACTTCCTCCTTTCTAATTCTGTATCAACTCGAGCTTCAAACCATCAGTTTATAAATGGGAAATGGTTCGTAAAGACAGTTAATTATCTCCTTGGCTTCGGATTACAAGCAAAACCTTGTGTAGTGTGATGTGAGTTGATAATAACTCAACACCTCTGTGTGATTTGTCTCCATGAAATCACATTAAAACACATTTAAATTTTTCTTCGCCTGATTCATGGATCTCTCTTTGAAGTTGTGTTAGTAAAACAAATCTACAAATCACTTGAGTGTTTGGACTCACACTGACTATCTGTGCGTTTCTTCTTCTGTTTTTACTTCTCTGTTAACACATTTAGAGGAGCGTGGCTGCTGTCCACCACAGATCGCCTTCTGCTTTCCAACTCTCTGTTTTGATGTCTCATTTTGAGCATTTCACAGTTATTGGCTTTAAAATTTATCTGACAGATTATTTGTTTCTTTCCTTCTCTTTCTCTTCATTCTCTGCCTGGTTGCTTTTTAACTATACTGAGTTATACTCTTGTTGCTTTTTGATACAAGACAGAAATTTGGGCTTAATCAAAAAGGTTAGCTAGTAAATTAGCCAGTAGGATCGTCATTTAGGAGTGCCGGTTGGTCCATTAAGGGCGCCGAGGCACCATCCTCCCGCAATTCCAATTGTGAAATACATATTTTAATGAAGAATCGTTGTTGTTATTGTTGTGTTGTGTGTGTATAAATTTCACTTGTAAGTCTCACATAAATCATACACAATTACAGAAACGTGCGATGACTAATGACAAAGTGCTGCCTATAATCTTTGTCTGTCTGCTGAAGGGCGTAGTTTTCTCCACCTGACGGCGGTTTTTGTGTAATATGTTTGGCTCTTCCTGGTGGCCCCTGATTGGTTAACACAGCACGCCAATAATAACGGGATCTGGAGCAGAAAATTTTATGCCCAAGAAATGTTGCCAGATTGGGTAATCTTCCACCAAATTACTGCCTTCTTATTAGAAAGCATTTACCCCCTGAAGACAGGCAAAACGTACATGGATCGCTGTAGTACTGCGGTGATAATTGTGAAGTGAAAGAAGTTGCTAAGTGGCCACCAAATGATACTTTGAAACCGTTAGCCTAGCCGCTAGCCACCAGCAGCTAGCTCCCGGCTACTTTGTAGGGCTCATGCTCACGGCCAAAATACACAGAGCTGCCTGAGCCGTAGCCCCACCTGGTGGAAAAGTTACGCCATGCCACTGTCTTTTAGCTAAAGGGTCGAGGACAACACACACTTATATTTTTATGTCTCAATCACCACTCAGTTTTATCACTTTTGATCCCAGAGTTGGCACTGTTGGTAAGGTTGGTAATGATTAGACGGCTATCTGCAATATATCAGTCAGTTGGTTAACTTTAAATCAGCCAGTTGGTGGTTAGCATGTTAGTCAGCTGGTTAGCTTGTACGTTACTAGTTTGATTAGCAGATATATTAGTCATTTCATTTGCTTGTTAACCAGTTAATTAGCTAGTCAGCCTGTTGGTTAGCAGCTACATTTTGTTTAGCCAGTGAGTCAGTTGGTTAGCCAGTCTGTTGGTTTTTAGTACAATAGTCATTATGTTAGTCAGCTGAATCAGTTCAGATCCAGAGGTGTGTTCCAGTTATCTGGATTTAAACACTGTAATCTGAACTCACACTAACAGCTGTCATCAGCCGAAACATCTGGATTTAAATCAACAGAACTCAGATCATCTGGGCTCATGTTTTCTTCTTCAGGCTTTCAGAAATACTTTTCCACTTTTTGGGTAATGTTTTTGTTTTTGGCACGGTGTGTGTGTGTGTGTGTGTGTGTGTGTGTGTGCGTGTGTGTTGCTAGGAGCTGTTGCTGCATTAAGTTTAACCGTAGCAGCGACTGTCCCTGTCTGTCTGTATTAGCTCCTTAATAACATGCAAAACTCTGTGTGTGTGTTTGTGTGTGTGTGTGTGTGTTTGTGTCTGCGTGTGTGTGTGCGTGTGCGTGTGCGTGTGCGTGTGCGTGTGCGTGTGTGTGTGCGTGCGTGCGTGCGTGTGTGTGTGTGTGTGTGTGTGTGTGTGTGTGATGGCATTCAGCGCGGCAGCATTGAAGTCTGCTGTCATTTCTTTTGTTCAATTGGCTTGAAGCTAATTTGCATGAAATTACCAAAAGAAAAAAACCTTCTTGAGAGGCCCCGGGGCCCCTTTTAAGAAGACACACACACACACACACACACACTGTTTGTCTGCTTCATTAGTCCATCAGTCTCTCTCTCTCTCTCTCCACAGGCATCTCAACAACAATAGGATCGTTTCCATGGGAACAAACTGCTTCCACGGACTCCACAGTTTGGAGACGCTGTGAGTTTGTGTGTGTGTGTGTGTGTGTGTGCGTGTGTTTTGGGGAGGAGTTCGAGCAGTCAGGGTTGAGTTGGGGTCAGGGTGAAGGGTTAGGAGATAAGAGATTTCATTTACACATTCGTAAAGAATCAACTGGATTTTTTTAAAGAACACTCTAAATTTTTGGGATGTCTTGTTTTCTATTATCCAGAGTGAGATGAGAAAGACGTTATTTCGATCTCTGTGTGTGTCCAGAAAAGAGTTAAGTCCAAGACGTCGTTAGCTTAGCCCCAGTCTTTCATCTTAACCATTGGTTTCTCTAAAACATAATTAAACTGCGATGTTTGAAAAACCCAGAAGGTCATTTAAAAACACTTACCGTTGTTCGGAAGGTATTTCCCAAGAGGCAACTTCTGGGGCTGTAAAATGAAGCCAATGTGAGTCAATCCCCATAGACCCCCATGTTAAAATGCCCAACTTTACAGCAGAAATAAACATGCATAAACATAAACAAAAATGGTTTTGGTCTCTGTAGCTAATTTCCTCTTTCATGACTCCTGTACGGGGGGTGAATTTTTTTATAACTCATCCGTTTAAATTTTATTAAGCCGTCAAGTTATACATATTGAAGGACATGGCTGCTTTGAGTGACAGGTCCGCCAGCCGCTAGGTGGCTTGTTTCAGCCATTCGGCCCGCCTCTTTGCCCATTTTTGATTGGCTGGGAGTTAGGCAGAGTCACGCACTGCCAAGACGGCGACGGCCAGAGCGACTCGCTTTGAGCTTCAAAACCGCTCTTCAGAAACCAACAGGTGACGTCACGGTAACTACGTCCATATTTTTATACAGTCTATGGTTTTTCCAGAATCTTCAAAGACTCTTTTAACCGTCTGGAGTTCAAGTTTACATTCATTCCATGTGTGATAAGCGCTCATAACTCTAATACATTATAAACTGTCTCTTGGTTCCTCATGCAGCTTAGCACTTTATCAGTACGGGCGCTTTCATTTTTATGTGTTTATGTTTTCATGGTTTTGTGATTTTAGACTGACTAATAGATACTTTTTTTACCACACAACCAAGAGATAATAAACAACATGTAATGAGAAAAGTGTACTGTTTATTCTAGAGCGAATGGGAAGCGTCACCGTCCACTTCAATGTAGTCAGAGACATAAACCGCCCAAACTAGACTGGGAAGGGAGCGCAAAGTGGTCATTAACGTAAACCATCTAATCTAGAGTATACAGGAAGTGTAACTGACCGTGATTTGGATTTTTAGTGACTTTTTCAGAGTTTTTTTTTGTATATTAGATGGAGTCTTAAGCGTTCAGAAACGAGAACCGTCCAACAAAGAAACGTTATGGAGAGGAACCGTCCGTTCTCAAGCGCTCAGAGACGTGAACCATCCAATCAAGAGCGAACAGGGAGCAACGCCGTGCGCTCTAAAGTGTGTGAACCGTCCAATCTAAGGCAGGCAGGCAGCAGAAATGATACTGCTGCTGGAGTAGTAGAGTGGAAAGTTTCTTTTTTTTTTTACATCTTTTTTAGTTTATGGCGATAAAACTGTTGTGTGTGCCATTACCAGTTAGCATGTGATTTGGATTTTTAGCAAGATTTTCTTGATATTGGATGAAGTCGGCGCAGATTAACCTGTGTGTGTTTATGTTGGTGTGTGTGTTTCTGCATGAATTAGTGTGTGTGTATAGAACATGTTTCTGTTTTCTCAGTCAACCAGAGAAGCAGGTTTAAACACACAAACACACACTGCCTTCATTTGGAAATACTTCTGTGTGTGTGTGTGTGTGACTGGCTCCGTGTGTGGCCCTGGCTGTATGCTAATCATAATTACTATTCATGCACACACACGCACCGGCAGCATGTGTTTCTGTGTGTGTTAGGAGGTTGTGTACCTGTACGATCAGGAATAATAAACCACACCAAAGAGTCAAGTTCATCTGAAACTACAAACACAAACAGACAGAGAGGAAGAAAACGGAAATGAAAACAGAAAAAAATAAATTAATACAACCAGCTCGGTTCAGTCAAGGAAAACACACCAGGGTTTTAGGAGGGCACACATTACATTTACTAACGTCATGTTTAGTTCAGCTGTGGTGGTTTCCACAGTTTGCCCACCACAGCTTCACTCAAGCCCTGCTCTTTTGCCCAAATTGGGATTTTCTGGTTCCAGTAAGTGACGAAAATGGTTGTGAGCTATAAACCCAAACTCCAGCTTTCAAAACATATCTTCAGAAACCTCTGACGCACCACAAAAACACTGTGGAACTGTTTGTGGTGTTAATTCAACTTTTTGTTTCTGTGAATGTGTAAAATGTCTACATCGCGTTATTACAACGTGCACAAAAAGGTTATTTTCAGTCAAAAACAAATGAAATGGCTCCAAACACTACAGTACCCATGAGCCTTGGTGGCCGTTGCTATGCAAAAGACCAGAGCTTAGAGTTTAGGGCTTTGACTGTGAAAGTTCATTGGCTTGGCAATAGTGGTACCAGTTGGTCCACTTACTTGCCTTTTCCTGAACTTTCAACCACATCTCAAGGCCTGCATCAGCGAAAGGCATTGGCTCAATTGTTTGTTTCTGTTAGAGACAGCTCAAGGAGGCTTTTCTTATCCAATGTCAAAGACCATCTTCTAACAAAAACAGGTTACGATCTACCCTCATATATGACCATCTGTTACTCTATTAGCAGGTGAAGGCAATGAAATGTGGTGGAAAGCTCTGATAAAAGCTAGTAAATGAACCTTAATTAAGAATCGGTTGTTAAACTAGACTTCTAACATTTTCAGAACACTTTGTCACTACAAACAGAAACAAAGCACCTCATCTTTGACACTGAAGAAAACTTAAAAATGTGATGATTCTCTGGTTCTGATTTCTAAGTGGATAATGGACGTTTATTTGTGATGGACGTCGGAAACGATAATAGCCTCAGAAAGTGTAAATCAAAGTGAATTAGAAAAAAATTAGAAGAGAGAAGGAGTGCAAAGTTTGACACGAATCGCGCCTCACAGTTTCAAAACTTCTGCACTAAATTGATCCAAAAGTAAATTGATTAATTTAGCAAAATTTGTCAAGAGTTCTGCAAAACTCAACGTCTAACTTCACCCCGACGCTAACCGCATGGCAACAGAAATTGAAGCTCTCTGGTTGGATATTTCTCAGCACAATGTTATCATAGTTGTATAATCTTGTACTTTTTACTTTTTTTCAATGAAGTTGAACTTCTTCAGCGCGTTGAATCCGATATATAATCCCGCAAACACCATATCCAACATAATCTGCACATAATATGATTTACAATATGACATGATAATAACTGGGATTTCTTTAAAGCTCTCCCATAAACCCCAGTGACCTAATCAGGAACCTTTTACTCAGCTCTCATCCAATCATAACTCTACAAATTCCACCAATAATAGCTGTGGTAGAAAGCGTATCAGCTATTGTTGTTACAAATCATCCTCTGGACACACACACGTACTCACACACTCAGAACCAGACTGAAGCAATTTCAATTTAATGGTATTTTCACAATGTGGCAGCTTCATTCCACACAGGCTGTGTGTGTGTAATAGCCACCTGCATCCCAGAGATGGATGGGAGGAACTAATTGAAGCCATGTGTAGACTCGAAGAATGCTCTAGTCTCTACTGGTGATGAAAGAAAAGAAAGAGGCACAGTTAAATGTTTCTTTAATAAACGTAAAAGACGGAAAAATAGATTAAGCTAAACATCAAGCTTGAAACACAAATATTTACATGAAACATCAAAGTTCCCAGTGTAAAGCCAGCGTTCCCAGAACATTGTAGAGCAGGCTTTCCTGTTATAGAGCTGACATAAAGCTGTCGTTCCCAGTATAAAGTTGTATTACCAGTCTAGAGCTGGTATTGGCATTCCCACTTCAGAGTTGAAATTTCTAGTATAGAATTTGATTTCCCAATCTGGAGCTGACACCCCAGTATGAAACTGATATTTCCAGTATAGGACTAACTACTCCCACTATTTATCTGGTATTCCCAGTCTAGAGTTGCCATTTCTGAACTAGAGCTGACCATTGATGCTATAGATTGGGTATTCCCAGTCTAGAAGTAACAACTCCCTCTAGAGAGTTAGTATCTTAGTCTAGAGCTGATAATTCCCAGTATAGATCTGGTATTCCCAATCTGGAGCTAACATTCCCAGTTTAGAGTTGAGCATTCCTAGTATGGAGTTGCTATTTCCAGTCTAGGACTAACTATTCCAGGTCTATTTATCTTGCATTCCCAGTCTAGAGTTGACATTTCTGGACCAAAGCTGATCATTCCTGGTATAGATCTCGTATTTCCAGTCTAGGACTAACTCTCCCGACTATTGATCTGGTATTCCAGACTAGTGTTGACTATTCACCATTCTAGAGTCAGTATTCCCAGTCTAGAGATTATCATTCCCGGGATAGATTGGTTATTCACAGTCTGGAACTAGAATTCCCAGTTCAGAGCTGACCATTCCTAATATAGAGTTGGTTTCCCGAACTGGAGCTGACACTCCCAGTCTAGAGTTGAACATTCCCATTATGGAGTTGGTATTTCCGTTCTTGGGCTAACTATTCCCACTATAGATCTGGTATTCCCAGTCTAGCATTTTCATTCCCAGAAAAGCTTGTATTCCCATTGAATACCAGTATAGAGTTGGTATCCCCAGTCTGAAGCTAACACTCCCAGTCTTGAGTTGAACATTCCCATTATGAGGCTGGTATTTGCGATCGAGGTTCTAACTACTGTGTTCCCACTATTGACCTGATATTCCCAGTGTAGGGTTAACATTCCCAGTTCAGAGCTGACCTTTCCTAGTATAGAATTGGTTTCCTGATCTGGAGCTGACACATGGAGCTGGTATTAGGGTTTAGGGATAAATATTCTTACTATTGATCTGGTATTCCCAGTTAAGAGCTAACATTCTCAGTTCAGATCAGAAAATATTCCTGGTTCAGATTCAACATATTCTTAGCCTAAAGCTCACCATTCCCAGTATAGAGAGGATATTCCCAAAGTAAAAACTGATAGCAATGATGTAAATCTGATATTCCAATTTCAGAACTGAAACTGCAAGTTTATTCTAATATTTCCAGATTTGATCTAATATTCTCAGTTTCCTTTAAAGGAATAGTTTGACATTCTCAGTTTAGAGAGTTAATATTCCCAGTCTAGAGCTGATTTGAGACTAATAGTAGCTGACATTTCAAGTTTGACCAAATATTACCAGTTTACAGTTGATATTCACGATTAAGCCGTAACATTTCTGATGTAGCAGTACTAATCCCTGACATAAAGCTAACATTCCCAGTCTAGAACAGGTATTCCCAGTGTGATTATGTACATCTGTGCTACAGAGAGAACATCATCGTAAAATTGTCAACTTTCCTACCAAGTTGCTTGTATTTTATAACCTCTTTCTTTCTCTCTTTCTCAGGGATTTGAACTACAACAGTCTGGTCGAGTTTCCTACAGCCATCCGCTCGCTCAGTCACCTCAAGGAGCTGTGAGTCTCAACTGTTTGTGTGTGTTTGATCAAGAAAAACCTCAGACAGCATCTGTGTATCCAGTGTAGATGAATCTGGCTCAGGATCTCAACATAAGCATACATTAGCTTAAAGGAGACATAGTCTGCATATTTCCAGGTGTATATTTATATTCTGGGGCTCTACTGGAATATCTTTACATGATTTCCAGTCAAAAACTCCTTATTTATCTCATACTGGTCCTTTATGCAGCCCCTCAGTTCAGCCTCTGTCTGAAACAGGCCGTTTTAGCTCCTGTCTCTTTAAGGCCCGCCTCCTGATGAGCCCACTCTGTTCTGATTGGTCAGCTTCAGGAAGCTTCCTCCTACATAAACAAACTATAGTAGCAGGATTTTACTTCTTTTTCTCCTTCTTTACTTGAAATATAAACTTCTCAAATCCATCCGTACATGTCGGAGCTGAATCAGATCTGAAATATGAGAGTGGACAACACATGGAAACATCTTAGCAACCACCTTAGCAACAAAAGACTACAAAATAGACGGCTGTTAATGGGTGTGTGCGACAAACTGACATCAGCTCGTCAGCAAGATAGAAAAACAAAGCATTTAGAGCAGATTGAAGCCCTGACTTTTGACTTGCAGGCAGCATTTCTACATAAGTTCACCTCAAGTTTTGGAACTTTTGGAACTCATGTTTAACATCTGACATCATAACAGGAAATAAATAACAGAAAATCACAAAAAGCGTAACATCATCATGTTTGAGCAAAAAGAGGGAAGTTAGTTATTTTCCTTCCTCATCTGTTTTTCGTTTTTTCTTGTTGTTACTAAACGTGGTGTTAAAATGCAAAAAAACACAAAATTATTTAATATTGTTGATTTTTACAGATTAAACCATTTGAATATCAACTATCCGTCATTCAGGTAGAACATATGGGAATGTTCCTCTTGAGGGTTATTTTTTTGTTTGATAAAAAACATGTTTTCAAGTAGAGAAGGACATCCCATAATGACTTGCAATAAAAATTAATAGCAGATGGAAGCTAAGGCACAAGGAAGAAGGAAGCTCCCTTGTTACCAATGAAGGAAGGAGGATGCTTCTTAGTAAGGAAGTTAGAAGTGAGTTTGCTCATAAGGAATGAAGGAAGTAGAAGTAATTAATTATCTTCTTTTTCTCTTCCCTGTTTAGTGGTTTCCATAGTAACAACATACAGTCCATACCGGAGCACGCCTTTACCGGGAACCCTTCGCTGATCACCATGTAGGTACCACTGACAAATGATGTCAAACTGAAAAAATGCTTTTGAACAGATAGAAGTAAAAAATTTACTGAGACAAGTAACAATGGCTCTTTGGACAGCTTATTCTGATATCCAGTGTGTCCACCTGTGTTGATGATGATGCTGTTTGTCTTTGTGTCTGTGTTCGTTTTATAGATTTTTCTACGACAATCCGATCCAGTCTGTCGGACGCTCGGCCTTTCAGAACCTACCAGAGCTGCGCACACTGTGAGACACACACTCAACACTAACTCAACACAGTTTATTAGACACTTTCATAGATTTACTTATAGGGTTTATAATGTATCAAGCACATTTCCAGGTCCATATTTATATTCTGGGGCTCTACTGGAATATCTTTGCATGAGTTACAGCTCAAAAAACTCCATATTTATAGTATGCTGGTCCTTTATGAAGCCTCTCAGTTCATCCTCTGTATGAAATTGGCTGTTTTAGCTCCTTTCTCTGAGGAAAAACTTCTGGACATGAAGACAAAACATTATTAAAATTAAAAATTTCCATTTTTATCTCCATAAAAAGTCTCCTAGAGCATGTATCGTACTACTCACATGCCAAATATCTTGTCTTGAAATGAAGGAAATTAAATCAGCAAAAAAAAAAGGGCTTAAAGGACCAGTGTGTAAGATTTAGTGGCATCTATCAGTGAGGGTGCACATCGCAGCAAACTGAATACCCCTTTCCAAGTGTGCAGGATAACCTACAATGGCCACAAAACTGGCAAAAAATGCAAAAGACCCTCTCTAGAGCCAGTGTTTGGTTTGTCCATTCTGGGCTACAGTAGAAACATGACGGTGCAACATGGCGGCCTCCGATGAAGAGGACCCGCTCCCTCCGTAGATCTAAAGGGCTCATTCTAAAACACAATGACTCTTATTTTCATGGGATTATACACTAATTAAAACATAGTTATGAATATTATATTCCATCTCTGCCAAGTCTGTTCCGCTAGATGCCACTAAATTCTACACACTGGTCCTTTAAAGGGGCAAAAACAATAAGATATGTATAAAACGATGTAACGATGAAAAATATGTGCATAGTGATGAACCTATCAGTGACTCTGCAGCTCCTCTCGGCTTTACGGAGCTTTATAGTGAGTTTCAGCTCATTGTTTATCTGTCTGGCTGCAACTTTACTGTTCTGGTTCACTCTCAGCGTCTCATAGTGTCGTTTTCAGAGTAAAAGCTGTAAAAAGCCGCTGAACACTACCTGCTCAGCACTAAACTGCAAACAGACACAGTTAGCTGTAGACTAGCTGGTGAACATAGTGGAGCATTTAGCAGCTAAAGAGCCAGATATTTCCCTCAGGAGTTGATAGAGAGCAAAAACAGAGCTAAAAGAGAGTGAATATTGGACTTACATTCACCAGGTGGACAGAAACACGACTCCAAATGAATGATAATGTTGCTCCGTAACTGCTGGATGTGGAAATAATTTGCTAACAAGTTCAACATATCAACTTAAAAGCTGATTATATGTATATGAATATGTTTCTGATGGAAACTAGTGGACAAAACATCACTTACTGCAGGTTGGAGTATTACTTTTATCTCACTAAAACTATATTTTCACTTTATTTTATGAGCTTTTTGATCTCTTTCACTCACAGAATGAAACTAAAAGTGAGTCCAAGATGCTGATTCACTAATTCGCTGCAGCCTTCAGTAACTCAGACACTAATCACACAAAGAATATAACACACAAACTGAACACAAGGTGCAATATTTCTCTTTGTCGTCTCTCAGCTCTCTGAACGGAGCAGCAGATCTCACAGAGTTTCCAGATCTGACGGGAACCAAGAGCCTGGAGAGCCTGTAGGAGACACACACACACACACACACACACACAAACACACACACACACACACACATGCACACAGGAATGTTTCATATCGTGGTGTGTTTGCTGTTGTAGCCGACATCAGTGTGTGTTTTGAGAGCTGAACCTCAAATCAAACTGCTGTTATTAATACGCAGCAGTTATTATTCTGACAGACTGTAACTTTATTTTTCTGCAGCTCAGCATGAAATTAAAACCCCCTTTTTCTCTCCTTGTTGTGACCCAGTTTTTCCGTGTCATAATAAACACCATCGCAATGTTTATTTTCTTGTATTTTTCCATTTAAACTTGTTTCTGAAAGCGGCGTGTGTTTAACAGTAACCTCACACTGAACCGGTAGGTGGAAATCAAAACTCCAACCAAACAAACCGTCACACATTCTTGAACTCTGTGCCTCACAGATATTTCATTGCTTCACACTTTGAAATGATCCCTCCCAGTGTTACGTCTCGCCCCGACATCCTGTATCAACAGGACACTGCTCCTTTAGTCTGTTGTTGAACATAAACTCCCCTTACATTCATTTATCAGAGTTTACAGTAACACAGTAAAACACCAACAACACTTACTGCTGTTCTGTTAGCTTTGTTAGCTTGATGCTAGCTTTCATTTTCCTGTCTGAAATTCCACTTTTACATTTGTTTCATGTGGAGCTGAAACATTTTCCTGCAACTATTTTCATACTTAATTAATTGTTTCCAGCAAAAAAAAAAAAAAAAAAAAAAAAATTCTCTAGTTCCAGCTTCTCATTTTCATAAATTTGCTCTTTTTCTAAATTTTATTCCACATTTTTTTAGGTTTTCACATGTGTTTTAGGAGAAAAAGTAAGTTGTTGACGTCTCTTTGGGTGTTAAGTTCTGTGAATCATAACCTTTATTTTGATTGTATTTGATGACTATTGTGCTTCAACTAATGATTATTTTCATTATTATTATTATCATCAAATATTTTCCCGATTTATTGTTTATAAATTGTCAGAAAATCTTTTTAAAAAAAAGGCCTGTCACAGTTTCCTAACTTTCCAGAGAAAGTAGTTTTAAATTTTCCATCACATTCTGAGCAGCAGGCCGACAAAGGACCAATCAGAGACCGCGAAGACGGAGCGAGCGTTACGTTTCCTGGCTGAAATTCCACTTGTGTGTTTGAGATTTATATGAAATGATGTGTTTCTTCTAATTACAATGACATGAAATCACGGAGTGTGATGATTGAAATCACAAGCTAGTTAAGTAATTCCTGCTGGGTTTAATGAGCGACTCCACGCAGCGCTTTCACATCCAGACTGTTATTGTTGTTTTTTACAAAGCCTGAGTCACAACCAGTTTCACACTCCTGTTTTAAGAACTTCCAGTTTCACATAGACGAGCTTCATCTGTCCACCCTGATTAAACATCCCTGATTGGAAATGTCTTTACTTCCTCTGCAGTAACGGCAGCACTTGAAGTCCTGTTCCACTCAAAAACATGTTTCTCTTCTTGTTCCGTCAGTCGGATGTTTAAATGTCATTGTACCTGTTTTTTTTTTCTGGAAAACCACATCAAACGTAAATTATTATTCAAAGCAGAGTATTTTATATGGTTTAAAACATTTCTGAAGGGGATCTTTAAGAGCATAATTCATAAATCAGCTGCTGGATTCATCTATAGTGAGCAGACTGTGACCTCCAGAGGACTGTTGGAGTGTTTTTTTCCTGGTAAAATTGAGACTCGCTGTAAAGTTGTAACGGATTAATACGTCTGACATGTTGTCTTTTGTGTGTGTGTGTGTGTGTGTGTGTGTGTGTGTGTGTGTGTAGGACTATCACTGGAGCTCGGATCACCTCTCTTCCCGGTTCTGTGTGTGAGCAGCTTCCAAACCTGCAGCTGCTGTGAGTCCGAATACAAACTGCATCCTTGTCTAAACTCATTTAAATTAGTTCAGCCTAAAAACACGTCGGCAGCTTTTAACACGTTACAAAAAAGAAAAAAAGACTCGACTCAGGTCTGTATTTATCAAAACTCTCATGTTTTGGACTTAAGTGAAAGATAAAAGTAAAAATTTTACTTACTTAAGAATAAAAGTTTGTTTTTAAGAGGGTCGAGCCTCTATTTTCTCTCTGATTGTACAAAATATCACCAGTCATGATCAATAATCAATATTGAGTCACTGAAACAGTATCGTTAAGAATAGAGTCATTTTAGCCTTTTATATTATTTGTATTTGAACATTTAGTAGGATGTTACATCACTTATTCTTTTTTCTTATGTTTGGCTTTTATCAGGGCTGCAAACAAACGAAGAATAAATCTGTCGTCGATGTTATTTTATCAATAATCATCTGATCATCTTCGTTGTCTGCATGTGTCAGTGTGATACTACTGTACCTACCTCCAGTTTCCTATTGTTTCATTTTCTTTGCAGTGCGTACAAAGAAAATAAATAAATAAATAAATCTTCATATTGAGTCAACAGTAATATCTGGTCAATAAGAACGCATGAAAGAAAGAGAGCCGGCAAGCAGAGAAATAACTGATAAAAAAAACTGATAACTAACAGCAATAAATAGTCGGCTGATGTGTAATAGAGACACGATTGAAGTAGATAATAAAGCCTTCAGATATTGCAGCTGTAGTAATGAATAAATCAATCAATCTTTATTTGTACAAAACCTTTCATACAGACGAGTCACTGATGACGACGATAATAATACAGAACAAGTGTCGACTAACGCACACGAGAAGAAAAAGATATGAAATTTAATTAAACAAAATAGATTTAAAAGCTATAATAATAATAATATTAATAATATTAATAATAAAACAATGAAATAAAAACTAGCTAAAAAATTAAATAAAGACATAAAATCAATAAGCGGGATAAAAAAATATATAAAATAATATTAATAATAAAATAAAAGATAAAATAAAATTTTACAACATGAATAAATAAAATAAGTGAAAAAAATAAAGTAAATAATGTCTATAAATCATTCAATCAGAAGCCAGACTGAAGAGGATTTCAACACTTCAGCTGCTATCAGATCTTCGGTCCATTAAAGCTAAAAACTGCGTCACCAAAAGTTTCCATCCTGCACTTTGGAACAACTACCAGACTGGTTCCAGAAGGACCAGAGACCTGCTGTACTGGTTCAAACACTGTAAACATGTTGGACATACTGTATATGCTGCTGGTGCAGAACCATGAAGTGCTTTAAAAACAAGTAAAAGAATTTTAAAATCAATACGGAAACTGAGTGTGAGGACTTTAAAACAGGTGTCGTTTGTTGTGTCAATTATGTGATTCCACTCTGACAAAGAGGAAGGAGACAATAATCTCTTACAGTGTTCGTCACACTTCATTAATGCTCAGAGCATTTGTTGTTTGCACACAGATGAAAAACTGTTGACACCTTTTATAGCTTGAAACTTCTTGTCAAGGCTGCTTGTTCCAGTTAACGTCCTTATCTGGTTTTGTTTCCATCTAAGGTTCTGTGGCAGTCTCGCTGCCCTCTGACGCACCACTTTAGCCTTGGTCTTTCTAAACAGTTAACAGTTGCAAATTCTCTGCTTGCACTCCCGAAGACTGAGATATGTTTGGTATTACAGTCTCCATGAACCCTTCTGTTACATTGATAGTACTTCAGTATGTAATCAGGCTAAAGTTCTCTCAGTTAAAGGTCCAATTCTTAACTATTCTGCTTTAAAATATCTAAAAACAACTAGATCTATGTTATATATTTTGTTGAGTTGTGTACTTACATTATCTCAAATGTTTCCAACAAGTTTCAAACCCGTAGAAATCTGTAATTTTAATCAAGGTCCGTTTCTTTTGGTTTCGATGGCGTTACAGCTCCTTCACGCATGAGTCAGCGTTGTTGTTGTCTGTCAGACCCTTCAAGTCATAAATTGACTTTTTATCCGGTTTTAAGCCACATTTTCACAATAAACTTTTTAGATCTTGGTTGTTTTTGGTTTATCAGAGAAACAAGCTGAGCAAACGTTAGCGGCAGCTCGGCTCCGGACGTCTTGTATCCACCGAACAGCGTCAGAGAAACACTGACTTTTTAAATGTGAAACTGCTTTATTCAGTGTTTTTACTGGTTTTAATCAGCGGGTCAGTTTGTTTCGGAGAGGAGGAGACTTCTGAGGATAATTCGGCTCCAATAAAAACCTGCTGAACAACGAACACTGAAGGAATCCTAACAGGAAGAAGCTGACAGCAGAGCAACATCTGTCTGTACAGCAGTGGTAGCAGTTTAACAACGAAGACAACAACTCCCATGATCCCTCGCTACTTCATGACGTCATCAAACTCCTTTTTTTTGTTATTGTTTTGATTGAGAGACCCCTAGCGGCAGAAATTACACCTTCCCCGTCTAAAGGTTACATGTTAAGATTCAGAATGATGGATTATGTGTAATTTCCCTCACAGTGTTTTCTCTGATAGATAATATAGTTAAAAGTAATGGATAAACAGTTAATATAGCTGAATTAGCTGTGTAGCTGTTAAGATAATTAGCTAAATTTAACGGATAAATGGCTAAAAAGTTGAAAACATCCAGTTTAAAATGAACCCTTGAGGTCATGTGACAGGGCTGTGAGGGTGTTTCTGGTCGGGAACTGATGCTTTACAGCATTATTAAGTGTAATTCTTAGACGTCTAATAAATACAGGCTCACACTGGACCACATCCTGATCAAATAAGCCACTGTTGACCCTTTTTTTTATGTTCAGTGTGTTTTGGACTTAACAGTGATGACAACAAGTGAAACGTTCCTCTCTTTCCGCAGCGATCTCTCCTACAATCAGATCCAGACTCTTCCCAGTTTCTCCGGCTGTGAGAGCATCCAGAAGATGTGAGTTTTATTTTTAAATCCTATTATAAGTTGACATTTTATTTGTTTTTTTTTAAAAAAATGTATTTATTTGACACTTATGTGCTAAAAACATACAATACTTTCTCAATCACATGTTGGATACACATTTTCAGACCTTCGGAGCCTCTCACACACACTTATCTAATCTGCCTTATTTTAACAGTTACCATAGCAACCAATAAAGTACAGCCAGCTGTGTATTATGGGAATAATTAGCACTGTTGTAGTCTATTTTTGACCAATCAGATTACTCAGACAGAACTCTCCTTCCTCTAAAACAGATTGATTAACGTGATGTAATGGAAATATCAGGGCTTGTGTGTGTGTGTGTCCGTTTCAGTGATCTGCACCATAACGAAATAGAGGAACTGGAGGAGAACACCTTCCACGGTCTGATGTCACTACGCTCTCTGTAAGCACACACACACACACACACACACACACACACACACACACACACACACTGAGTCTGCAGGTTTAATTATCCTGAAGATCCTGAGCAGTGATCCGAAGGTGCCCTCTTTAAATACTTCCAAATGGAAACACACACACAGATCCAGGTGGTCTGGTTGTTGATGGGACAGGTATGAGGACATAGTTTGGCTCACAGTCAGAAATCTACGCAGAAATACAACAACTAGTTACAATAAGACATGAAGTATAAAGACAGGTAGGGAGGGAGCTAAATACTGTCAGTTAACAGTCGCTAATTAGCACCAAACACAAAGTACAGCTGAGGCTGATCAGTACATCTGCAGGTATAAACAGCCATAAAGTATTAAGGCTTAAAAGTTTCACAGCAATCCATCCAATAGTTGTTGAGAAAAAGAGGAAAAGTCAGTAGAATATATCATCTGGGAACCATGAATGTTTGAACCAAATTTGGTCCAAATGCATTGAGATGAGAAGGCTTTGAGCTGTTGGTGTCACTAGAGAGAAAGTTAAAGGACGATCAAAGTGTTTAAGATTCGTCCTCTGGAGAACGTGAATGTCTGAACACAATTTCATGAGCCAGTAGTTGTTGAAATATGGAGCAAAGTAAAAGCTAAGGCTAAGTAAAGCAAAGCCAAGATCCGGCCAACATACTGCGTGGAATGATGACACTCGGGCGGTCCGCTCCTGTTTCCCAGATCTGGGCCACAAGCAAGCCGTATGTCAACCAAGAGCAAACCAGATAAACCAGAACTGGCCCAGTACACATACCTGAGAGCACTGCATCTTTACCAGAAAAAGGCCCACATTTGATTTGGGCCATGTTTGCTATTTTACATCCATTTTATTTTGTTCGGGCCAGAAGAAGAAGACCAGCAGCGCCGCATCATTGCCTGAAGTGTCCCTTCTTCCATACGGCGAAAAAGAGAAGAAAAAAAAATACTGAAAATATTCATTATTTTTTGTACCATTTTGCCACAATCTACCTTTTAATTATCAATACTCAAAATACATATTTTAGGTGGAATATCACTAAATCAATAATCTGAGTTCATAATAACAGCTCAGTTTACTGAGTTAATATTAAAGTAACATTAACGATGTGTATTTGTCGTGTTTTACTTCCACCTCCTCAGTCACGCCTCTCTGAACATTATGACTTATTTTATTATCGTATTATAGAAATAAGCACATTATGCAAACACTTTCTCTCATCCTGGGATTAGAAACAAAGAACGGCTGTTACATGAGACCCCGTGGTGTGTGTGTGTGTGTGTGTGTGTGTGTGTGTGTGTGTGTGTGTGTGTGTGTGTGTGTGTGTGTTAATCCAGGCTAACAGCAGATATCAGGTCAACACTCTTGATCTGTGAATAGAAAGTTTTTGGTTCATTTCCTGACTTCCTGTTTGTGTCCGTAGTGATTTATCGTGGAACAGATTGTCGTCGGTGAAGCCGAGCTCGTTCTCTGCTCTGCCTGCTCTGACCAAACTGTGAGTAACCAGACCAGTTTACCAGAACAACCTCACCAGTGTCACCAGTGTGAACTAGTTCTCAACTGAAAAATAACAAAATATAATGAAACATAGTGAAAATAATGAAAAGAAAAGACACTTATGAGAGTTATAGCTGCTAACAAACCATTTGTTAAATGATAAAAAGGGGACTTAAAGTAATTTTTTGTGGAATTTTTGATAGATGCAGCTGCCAAATACTGACAAAAATGTGATATAAATGTCAAAAAAGTCATGTTTTCAATAAATAATTGTAGTTCTTATTGTCCCAACTGGTTTTCTGTCGTTCTTTGACTGGTATTATGGTGAAAAAAGTTATTATATTGTATTATAAGAGGTATTAAAAAGGTCTTGAAACTTCAAACTTTAGTTATGAAAAGTCCTGGAAATTGACATCAGGTCGACTCTTCTCTCTCTCTTCCTGTCTCTGCAGCGACCTGTCGTCCAATCAGCTGTCGTCTCTGCCTCTGATTGGTCTGCAGAGTTTAACTCACCTGCGACTGGCTGGAAACACTCAGCTGATGGAGTTAATACCCCGAGAGGACCTGCCGAGAGTCAGGTGATCACACACACACACACACACACACACACACACACACACACACACACACACAAAGACATAAACAAAGACAAATCATGTCTAAATCAAAACATACGCCGTTGTAATCCATGGCTCACTTACCATGACCGAAACATGAAATACCAAACAAAACGCTGCCTGCTGTGACGCCGAACCTCAAACATGGATGCCGGAGGGCGGATGAGTTCAAACTGCGGTTGAAACAGACGTCACAGGTTTTTCTCGCCGTGTTTTAAACCCTTAGTGTTCAGACCTGTTATTAGTTTATAGCGGCGGACGGAAATACCGCTGCTATGATTTAGAGGAATGGCCCTTTAACTGGAAAAAGGTTTGAATTTACAGCCATTCGACAGCTGATTAACTCCTGCAGTGTTTAGATGTGACGCACACGCAGTCCTTAAAGCTTCATGGACGGCATTAACATCGCAGGAGGAGGCGGAGAATCAAATATCCTCTCTGCTCCTATCTCTGATGTGTGATAAACCTCCATGAATCAACAAGAAATAAAAAAGAGGCTGCAGAACTGAATCATCAAGTTTTCTTCAGTATCACAGTAATCCAGTGATGTTTGTCTGTTACACTGCAAACAGGAGCTGCAAACAGCTGATTCACATGACTTTTAATGGAGCCAATTTAATCATTTTTGTCATTTTTAAAGGGAAAAAAAGCCAAAATTCTCTGATTCCAGCTTTTTAAATGTGAATATTTCCTGCTTTCTTCAGTCTTGTATGACAGTAAACTGAATATCTGGCTTGTGGACTGTTGGACGGGACAAAACAACATCTGAGGACGTCATCTTGGGCTTTAGGAAACACTGATCAACACCATTTATCACCATTGTCTGACATTTTATAGACAAAACTGATTGATCAGTAATAAACGTAATAGTTAGTTGAAGCCTTGGTACAAATGTTCAGCTGCCATTGTTTTGCATTAATTGACAACTGACACGAAACGTTATTTCCTCAAAGTTTCACTTTTATGACAAACACACCGATATGTTGGTGTTGGCATGTTTACATCTATCAGACCAGTTTGTCTTCCTTCATTTTCACATAAAACTCAAATTTCACACTGAGCTGATAAAATGCGGTAGAAGGAAAAAAAATCTCAGAGGTCCACTTTAAAATACGAGGACGTCGCTCTGGACGAGATTTCCAGAGTAACGTTGGGAGGAAGTTGATTTGAACGTTAAAAAGTGGGCGTTTCATAACAAATCTTAACTCTCGATGGGTGGATGTCAAGATATTGAAGCACATGTCATATAAACATGATTGGATTTTGATATAAGAATACGAAGAAATGTATTTTTTTGTATTTTTTTGGTATATGTTGTTAAATAGGTTCACTATATGAGCGGAGATGTGATTTAAAAGGGTTAAAAAGACATTTTTCATTTAATCTTGAGTTTAAATGACAGGAGGAGCAGCGAGCTCGTTGCAGCTGTAATTATTACTGAAAAATGAGCCTCATACAGAGAAGGAACTGGTTTCTCTCTGGAGACACTAATCTGTCTCCACTGGGTCCACTGGGAAGCATTTAAAGGGAGATTCTGCGGAACAACAGGTGTAATAAAGTCGATTTATATGAGCTTTGTTTGGAAATAAAATGTCAATAAATGATAAAGATATAACGTCTCTGTGTTTCGCTGCAGGGTGATGGAGCTTCCTTACGCCTTCCAGTGTTGTGCCTTCGTCTCCTGTGAGAGGAGAGGAGGAGGAGGAGGAGGAGGAGGAGGAGGAGGCGGTTCGTCCTGGGAGAGAGAGGAGGCAGCAGACTCTTCTGGGAGAGACAACGCCTTCGTGACGAGCCAAGGTGAGCTCTCACACCATCGCTACTAAACAAATGGAAGACAAGGGTTCATCCTCTGAGGAGCGTGAATGCTGAAGGTTGTTTTTCAGATTTGTGGCTCATCATCATCATCATCATCATCCTCCGTCCGCTACAAAACATCACTTGATTCCCCTAAAGATGAATAACTGTGAAACATTAAATAAAATGATATCGTGTCTCTGCAGTCGATCAGGACTGGGAGGATTTTCTGTTGGAGTTCGAAGATGAACCCAAACCTCAACACTCGGTCCACTGCAGCCCTGCACCAGGTAACACACACACACACACACACACACACACACACACACACACACACACACACACACACACTGTCACGCCCCACCCTTAGTCGGCGCCTATTAACAAAACATCCAAAACAACCAGGACACTAAATGACTGCTGTAAACAATCAAAATACAATAGAAATAATATAAAATCCCAGTCTGAGAGGCAGCAGTCTCTCTGCAACAGGAACCTGGAACATTTAACCTCTTCCTCCCTGGACCAGATACACCTCACTGTGGACTGATTAAGTGTAGACGACCCAGGCGGAGCAACAGACAGGCAACACATACAGCTGTAACAACACACACACACAAACACACACACAGTCATGTTTACATTGACTTACATTCATTTCTTGGAGACTTAATCGAACCCAAAAGATTTATGTCCCCACAACGTCAGGAATACAAGTACACACACACACACACACACACATATTTGAAGTTAAACCAGATAGATAAAAACGCTGCTTCCAGTTGAACACATCTATGATTTCATACTAACATAAACACTCTGAAACCATCAGTATCTATTTAAAAACTTGAATAGTTTAAGTGCTTTTACTTATTTTGGTAAGATTTTGTTTATTTTGCTTTACTCCTGTTACTTAAAAACCTCCTCTGGACTGTTTTATGACATAAAAATAATCTGCTGTGAATAATAATTTGTGTATAAATTAGTTTTTCCACAAGAAAAGTTCAATTACATTGTTAAAATACTTAAAATGAATCTTTCACCATCATGTAAAAGGAATCTATGAATATATAAATATTCATTCTCAGTGTTTGTGCACTGAAGGCGTCAAGTTTCCACATCACACTTGTGGAAGTTTCATACTGGATCACGATTGGCTCCGAACTAGCTGTGATGTCACAAATCCTGCTTGTAGGTTCACATGTTGAACTGAAACTTTCCTCCTTCAGCAGATGGAAGTGAAATTACAATAAAGCAAATCACTTTAAGTCAGGAACATGAGAATTTAATACAAGTTAGTGACTTTTTTATTTTATTTTATTTTTTTAAAGAAGTCAAAAAAAACAATCTGCCAATGAGATGACATTATTTCCACCTCTCTCCCTGTTCAGTGCTTTATTCTGTCTTTCGTCATGATATTAACACTCATTTAACTTTTTAATTAGGAGATTTTACTCTTTTTATAGTTATTTTATATACTAATCTCTTTATTGATATCTGATTAATTGATGATAAATTGATTTGAACTTCCTCCAGGGCCGTTCCGCCCTTGCCTCCGTCTGCTCGGCAGCTGGCTGATCCGCGGTGGGGTGTGGCTCATCGCGGCGCTCTCATTGGTCAGCAACGCCCTCGTGGTCCTGTCCGTCTTCTTTTCCCCCGCCACCTCGGTCACACCGCCCAAGCTGCTGATTGGCCTGCTGGCGCTGGTGAACGGCCTGATGGGAGTGTGGAGCGGCTGGTTGGCGGCGGTGGACGCCTGGACGTTCGGCAGCTTCTGGAGGTACGGATCAGACGGCGGAGGCGGGCGGGGGGTAGGGGGGGGGGGACTCGGGTGGATTCAAACAGAGCTTTTAAAATGTGTTTGTTGTTGTTTTCAGATACGGGGCGAGGTGGGAGAGCAGCTTCCTGTGTCGGCTGAGCGGCTTCCTGTGTGTGTTTGCGTCGCAGACCGGCCTCTTCCTGCTCACCGTCGCAGCTCTGGAGAGATACCTGGCCGCCGCCACACGCCACCACAAAGCTGAGGGGCACAGCGGTGAGGAACACGCTCAGATTCACAGTCTTACACAGCAAAAACAGTGAATACGGTGACATATATCTTATCTAATAAACACGACAAATCACACAGTACGAAAGCGAAACACTAAAACAACAAAAAGAGAAAGAAATAACCTCACAGTTCTCTCATCTGAAACTCTCCTGCTTAAATCATCAGACAACTGTGAACAACTGTGTTAGAAAATCTCTGGTTCTTTGATTAAAAAGTTGAAGGTACAAGACTGTGAACATAAAAACTCTGAGGGTGAAGTTAACTATGTGAATTCTGCTTTACAACCTATTTTACAACCTACGTCGTTACTACGGCCACAGCGAAGAAAAACATTTGGCTCGACCTCGTGACCAGCAACAATATAAAGAGGACGCCAGACGCGAGGTTCGGTTGTAAAGCGAAAGTTGTTTTTTTATTTACAAAGAAGAATAAATAAATGAACTGCCTAGAATTAACCAGAACTATGGGAGTCAGGAGGTCTGGCCAAACAAAACATAAAGGTGGGAGAAGTCTGAGCCAACCGCACAGAGCTTCCTGCCTAACCTTTCAAATAGAGTGAATAACCTTAACTAACAAACAAAGCCACAAAAACAAGAGTACCAGACCTCCGTCCTCAAAAAGAGAGGAAAAAATAAGGAACAAAAGAGTAAAACACTACAACAGTAGCAGGCTGAGAGAGAGAGCTTCCTCCTCCGGCTTCTCGTAAATGTGGAGCAGCTACTCATCATCTGATGAAGAGCACCTGAGAGAGAGAAGAGGGAGAAAAACACAAGAGCGGAGGGGGGGGGGGGAGCGCCCAACAATCGATTTACTTTTCTTTTCTGGGTCAATTATGGCGCCGTATTTTGTTCCCAAACGCAACAACGGAGCAACAGCTGCCGAAGCTCACGGGTATAGAACTAAGAAATGGGAAGGAACCATAGACAGTATATAAAGATGGCGGTGGCGAGGTGTGACGTCACCCGCCGGTTTGCATTTGAGCTGGTTCGAAGCCCAGATTTGCCGCTCACAGTCGACACCAGGAGCTTCCAAAATAAGGAGCGACGGCGGTTGCTAACGCTAACTTATCGGGAGCGCTCGGGCTAACGTTAGCTAACTAACACGGCATCATCATCATGATCATCAGGTATCATTGTCAAGGTACATTGAATTTAGTGAAATATTGCGACTCAGTGTGAGCCAACTGTCAATCAAAGCTGTCAATCAACACCGACGCGGCAGACATCAAAGCTACTATAAGTCTTCAAATCTTATTAACGGAGCAATAATTTCCAAAATGACCACCAGCACACTCATTAGAGGGTCTGAATTTATAGATTGAGACCAGAATGACTCGTTAAAAAAATGATTGACTCTGTATTTCTAGAGAGAAGTTGATGTTTTTTGAATGGGAGTCAGTTGGAGCAGCTAGCGGCCGTCGGCGGCACTTTAAGGAACTTCCTTCCGCATTGGCTTCAATGTCAAGTTGGTTGTTGCTGCTTGAAAGGGACGCTGGTTCTGGAAGTGTTTTTCCCCCGTTCTGTATTCCCATTTCAATTATTTCAATTTTTTTTGGATGATGTGGGTTTACATCCTGACCACCAGTTTACATTATTTTAACTTTATTTCTGAGAAATCACGTTTTGTCCGTGACTTTGTTGAACGGCTAAGAATACTACATGAGCTTTAGCTGCCGTTGCTATGGAGAAGAAGCCAATCAGAGGTGCGAATCAGAGCGTAATGAATTCAAAACGTTTCCTCTGAATATTGAGCTCTGTGAACTTTTTACATGTCAGATATTTTCTAACACAGTTGTTCATCTTTTCTACTTTCTGATTCAACGTTTCATGTTGATCCAAAGAGCCCAAATTGTGAGTCATGTAATATTTTCTGTTTTTACTTCCAGGACTCTTTTGTAGCATTTAGAGACCAGAAACATGATTTCTCAGTAACAAAGTTGAAATTATATAATCGTTATATTATCCTGGAGAGACTCGTGTTTTTATGTTCAGTCACATTGAAGATATTGTTTAAAGATACATGGCGTTTTAAGAATGTGGAAAAACACACAAAACATTTGATGTACGAATTATTCTTCCTCAGGTTGTGTCTGATTTCACTCATCTTCCTCTGCAGGTCGCTCCTCGTCGCCGCTCTCCGTCCGTCTGGCCGTCTGTCTGTGCTTCCTGTTGGGCCTGGCTGTCACGCTGCCCCCCCTGGTGGCCGGGCACAGTAGCACCTCCCTCTGTTTGCCGCTGCCTTCCTCCTCCTCCTCATCCTCTCTGGCTTTCTCTGTCTCCTTGGTGCTGCTCGACTCGCTGTGTTTCCTCCTCATGACGCTCGCCTACACTCGCCTCTACTGCCGGGCCAACAAGGCTCCGCCCGCCACCGAAGAGGAGGCGGCGTTGACTCGACATGTGGCGTGGCTGCTCTTCTCTGATTGTCTCCTCTACCTCCCCGTGGCCTTCCTCTCCTTCTCCTCCCTGCTGCGCCTCCCCGCCGCCGGCCCGGAGGCAGCGAAGGGGGTTCTGCTGCTGGTGGCGCCACTGCCAGCCTGCGTCAACCCGCTGCTCTACCTCCTCTTCAACCCGCTCGCCCGGGAGGAGCTGTCGGCACTGGTCAAACGCACCTGCGGCGCCGTGGTGTTACCGATGCTCGGCAGGGGAGGAAGAGGAGGAGGAGGAGGAGGAGGAGGAGGAGGAGGAGGCGCTGGGAGCAGGTCGAGGCCAGGAACGATGGATTTAACATACGACGAGGATGCAGAGAAACAGTCGTGTGACTCGACGCAGGCGCTGGTGGCGGTGGGAGGCATGAAGGAGGAAGAGGAGGAGGGGAGAAGAAAAATAACGAATGACACGCAAGATTCAGTGGCGTTTGTTGCTCAGCGTCACTAGACTGACAAAACACACACACACACACACACACGCACACACAGTCTGACGGTCTCACCTGCCAAACTGAAATATCTGAAAACTGGTAAAAAAAAAATCTGGTTCAGATAAACTCTCGACTGAGCTTTTCAGTTACATTCCTTCTTTGGTGTCTTTTGTCCCAGATGGCCACCATACACCCCAACAGGCACCTGATTGGTTGCATATGGGGTGATGTAAAGGGGTGTTCAGAGGCAGCGCAATTGTGTACAAACCGAGCAGGTAGCTCCAGGTCTGAAAAGTGAAGCTAACGCGGAAGTGCCTTAAACCTGCATTCTTTCTAATGGCCATCAGGGGGCGACTCCACTGGCTGCAGAAAGAAGTCCGACTGAGAAAATGGCCCTACTGCTCACTTGATTTATTACCTCAGTAAACTGTTTCCTAATGAGTTTATGGTCTCAAGTCCTCTTCAATACGGCATGATGTTCAGTTTGTAAATTATGGTCCCCTTTAGAGTAAAATAGATGATAAAGCAGCGTATGCTTTAGGGCGTAGCTACGTTGTGATTGACAAGTCGCTACCACGGCGACAACATTGCTTACGTAACATAACCATGGCGTAACCCCAGAGTATAGGCGTAGCTGCTGCTATTTCACAGTGTGTTTTCAGTTCATGAAAGTTAATTTTGACATTTTGGTTGCCTAAAAAAAGTCTTGTTCAGTGTTTGGTTGTGATAAAAGACCCTCTAAGTTTGTTTTAATGGTTTTAGGCCTGTTTTTCGCTAGCGGAAATTAGCATTAGCATTATCACTGTTAACCATAGATTTTAAATGCACCGTGCTAACCAAGCTGGCAGCTAGCGCTATGGTCAGTTCCACCCTCTCGTCCAAATATGGTCACTTCTGGCTCCAAAAATCAAACACGGCGATGGTCAAATCCAAGATGGCGATGGTCGAATTGCTACGCTCGAGGCTTCAAAACGGCAGTTCACAAACCAACGGGTGACGTCACTGACACACATGGACGCGAACAGATGCAAATTCGCTGTAGGTGATGCATCATGAGGCGAAGACGTGTCCGTGTGAGCTAGAAATGTTTCAACTTGAGGAAAAAGGAAACAAGCTGAAGAAAAAATAAGGTTTAGGCCCCTTTTGTTGTTTATTATGTCAGAAAAGATGTAATAAATACATTAAAGACTCACAAGAATTTCAATTTCAAATCAATTTAAAATACTATATATGATAAAAAAGAATAATAAAAATCGGTTTCCAAACCAGCTAATAGCACCATCACACAGGACGGACGGAGATGTTTACAACATGCATGTTAATATTCAGAAGTAGTGACTTGTCTGATGTCAGGGACCTGAAATCCAACACATACCCTCCGTTTTACAGACATTAACAATCACACGAGTCTATAAACCTGATAAATTGCATTCTAGCTGATAGTAAAAATGTCTTCATCAGTTGTAGGCGAATTAACACAGACTGCATCCGTAATGTTTACCTCAACACTTACATGATGACGCAAAGTGATTTAAATTAAAATTATAATTTGCTCTGATGCTTAGAAATTACAGAAACTGCTGGTCAGATTGAAATTTATCAAACTCTTGCATGTTGTGGCTGTAATGAACACTGCAGCCTGTAGGGGGCACCAGCTTTGGCAGGTGAGACAAACACACACACACACAGATACACTGCAGACTGATGGGGACTGTGTGGCAGCAAATGTAGCAGAGGACGGTGAAAGACAACAAAACAGACACATAAAAGTGCCCGGCATGTACACACCGCCTGTTCGATTCCTACTTTTTCCTCTTTATCTCTGTGTGTTTAATATTGTTTTTCTGCTGCGAACTGTAAGTCGATCAAAAGTTAAAAGACGGAACAAGAAAAAAAAAAAACAAGAGGAAGATTTCTGCTTCGTCCTGGGCTGCAAGCCAGAGGACACACACACACACACACACACACACACACACACACACACAGTACATGCATTATGAGCAGCTTTTATTTCGAAATATGACACAATTTACAACATTGTGTTAACAAACAGCCTACCAAATGTTCTACCAAATGCCTTTTGTGTGTGTGTGTGTGTGTGTGTGTGTGTGTTTGTGTGTGTGTGTTTGTGTGTGTTTGTGTGTGTGTAATGTGTTTTTACGCGTGTGTGTGAAAGCTGCAGCGTCTGTGTGAGTTTCGTCACAGAGTCGATCCCCAAACTGAAAACAGGAATCTGAAGACAAGCAGGATTAAAGACCAACTGAAGCTCATGTTCAGCAGCTGAAAGTCGTCCAATGAAGAAGAAACAAAAAAACATAGCCGGTCCTTGAATATAACGTCTCTCTGTAATAATCCAGAACATGAACTGAAAGTCAGATTGTGACGTTTATCTCACTGCGGCAGTGTTAGTGGTGACATTTTAACGTGTCAACAAATCCCATGAAAAGACCAAAACCAACAACATGTTCGTCCGTCTCAATACTTTCTGAATGTTTACAGCTCACAAATATATAGTTAACGACTGTCTAACACAGTGGTTGTCAAACTGACACAGATTAGACCACAGACCCCCATCTGATAAGATTTCGTCACAGATTTTAGATGTTTTATTACACTTGTAGTATGAAGAACAACTTTATTAGTTGACCAACGCATTTCGGCCATAGACTGTATAAAAATATGGACGTAGTTACCGTGACGTCACTCGTTGGTTTCTGGAGAGCGGTTTTGAGCTCAAAGCGAGCCGCTCCGGCCGTCGCCATCTTGGCAGTACGTGACGCTGCCTAACTCCCAGCCAATCAAAAATGGGCAAAGAGGCGGGCCGAATGGCCGAAACAAGCCACCTAGCGGCTGGAGGACCTGTCACTCAAAGCAGCCATGTCCTTCATTATGCATAACTTTTCGGTTTAATAGAACTTAAACAGGTGAGTTATAAAAAAATTCACCCCCCGTACAGGAGTCATGAAAGGGGAAATTAGCTACAGAGACCAAAACCGTTTTTTGTACCAGGCTGTAAACATGTTTATTTCTGCTGTAAAGTTGGACATTTTAACATGGGGGTTTATGGAGATTGACTCACTTTTGGAGCCTCAAGTGGCCGTTCAAGGAACTGCACTTTTTGCCACTTCTGCATTGGCTTCATTTTTCTGGCCTGGAGGTTGCTGCTTGGTTTCGGCTTGTGGCCTTCATCAGGGTCATCATAAAACACATATTTAAATGCTGTTTGTAATGTGTTTTATGATGACCCTGATGAAGGCCACAAGCCGAAATGCATCAGTCAACTAATAAAGTTGTTCTTCATACTACAGGTGTTGCTGGAGTTCTCATCTCTCTTTAGACTTCTTTCCCTTCTCCGTGCACCTTGGAAGTAGGTGAAGTTGTGCCAGAGACCCTCACTCTGCATGTCAAACATTCGGTCATTGTGTTACTTATGGATGCAATTATAGAGAAAATAAATAATTCCCCTTTTAGCCGGAGACCCCTGGAACACCCTCAAGGACCCTGCGGGTCCCTGGACCCCACTTTGAGAACCACTGGTTTCAATAATTTAAACTGTTTATTCATTACTTTAAGCTAACAACAAGTGGTTTCCCTGGTTGGGAATAACTTCGGATACACACACAGTACTTGTTCGTAGGTCAATTTATTAATGGTTTGGTTCTTCTTGTCGAATTTGTTGATTATAATAAAAAATACCAGACTCATGTTTTAGGATTTATTGTCGTCGTCGTAGACTTTCACACCTCAACAACCTGCTTTAAAAGGAAAAATGCCATTTTACAGCACATTGAAAGTCTCTGAAGATGTTTGGTTTTGGTTGTGTGTGTGTGTGTGTGTGTGTGTGTGTGTGTGTGTGTGTGTGTGTGTGTGTGTGTGTGTGTGTGTACGTATTCTTGTAAATACAGGCTACTGTGACAATCCTTTTTCTCCGTTTTGTGTAGACTGTGAGAAATGTCTTTGCTGAAATTGTTTGTACATATGATCGTGACGCAGCGCGGGAAGGTTTTTCTCTCATTGTGTAAAATGTAAAAGTTTTACAGCTGCATGTTTGGTGTTAATCATCCTTCATGAATGTGCTGCACAAACATCATCCACATCCTATAAGACTCACCACCTGCATGAGTTTTTTTTTTTTTATATACAAATCCAAAGTGGTTGGATGTTTGAAGAGACACATTTGTGAATTTTTTTATTTGTAAAGACAAAATATCTATGTTGGATCTATTCTCACCAAGGTTATGAAAGTTTAAACAAAAGCTCAAAGCTAACAGAAAATATCCTTGTGTTGAAGTTTGAATGTCCGCTGTGTGTGACACTTTAACTGCTGCATCTTCTGTCATCAGCACTTAAAAAAAAATCTGTAAAAGTTGAGAAAAATGTAAGTTTGTAAGTGGTTCGTGCTCTGTCACTTCATCCGTCCACTTGTTTTCTATTTCTGTTGTAAACTTTTGTAAAATATCTGAACGTGTGGAGTTATTTTTAGTCTGTAAAATCCAGAGTTGTTTGTGACGTATATATATAAAACAACAACGTGGCTGTAACTGAGGTACGTCTTTTTATTTCAGCTGGAGATCAGAGTTATGATTCATCCCTATCGGCCACTTTGAACCGAACCCACAAACAGGCTGCTGTGACTCACTCTGACTAAAAAAAGCTTTTGATTTTAAACAATTACGCAATGATCCGCAGCAGCGTTATGAGAAGAGCTGTTTGTGTTGACGACAGCAGAGCAGTGACCTCATCGTTCCACATCAGCAGATACTGAAACGTGTCTGAAGATCTAGAGGACGAAACTAGGAACATTATTAAGTTTCAGAATAGGAGCATCCTGATCTCTTTTTGAAGCGGCTATAATCGATATTTTTCACAATAACAGTGTCTGATCTGTCAGTGTGTGATGTGTTGGTCGTGGCTCGTAGTGATGAATCCGCAGCTCCCCTCAGCCTTATGTGCATTTTCAGTTTGCGCGTAAAAAAACCAAGAAATGCCAAAAGTTCGAAAAAAATCTCAAAATATCGCAAAAAAAAGTTTTTACGCTTGGGGGAGGTGGAAAAGTTGGCCAATCGATAAAAGGTAAATGCGACTGAGTGCAATGGAGACAGATTCATAGAAATCACATGACTTAAATGTCATTCAAGCTTCCGTTCTGTTGGAGAGACGAAAAATGGCGGCAGATAAAAACGCCAGGTGCACTTGTGTTGCGTTGTGTCGTGAGGAAGAGGCTCAGACGAGGGTTTCGTTGGAGGCCACCATTTATTCCAGCAACTGACAGAAGTAAATGAAAAGAAAATATCCTCTGGTCAATCGTGACGCTAACTCAGGCTCCTACACAAATTAAATAACAGAATTGTGTTACCATACTGTGCAATAAGTCCAAACTGATAAACAAATTTCATAAAAGGAGTGCACAATGTCGCTTACCTCTCCCATGAAGTATGACAACAAAAGTAAGTAAGTAAGTAAAACTTTATTTATATAGCATCTTTTTTAACACAGGTTACAAAGTGCTTTACAGTGACATTGGGACACAAAGAGAATAGGACACAAAAACCATGAAAGACACATTCAAGAACACATACAGACATCTCACACATACAAACACAGCGAGCATACAATCATCACCCAGAGCACACACTTGAATTTATGAAATGTTATGAGAAAGCCATTCTAAAAAAAGTAGGTTTTTAGGTGTTTTTAGGGTTAGGGGGTTAGGGTTACGGTGAGGGTTAGGATTGGGGTTAGGGTCAGGGTCGGTGTTAGGGTCAGGGTTAGGGGGTTAGGATTAGGGTTGGGGTTAGGGTCAGGGTTAGGATTGGGGTTAGGGTTAGGGTCAGGGTTAGGGGGTTAGGATTACGGTCAGGGTTAGGATTGGGGTTAGGGTCAGGGTTAGGGGGTTAGGATTAGGGTTGGGGTTAGGGTCAGGGTAGGGGTTAGGGTTAGGGGGTTAGAGGGTTAGGGTTAGGGTTAACAAAAGCACAGTCGCCTTTGGTTTTTAGTTTGGCACGTGGTACGGCCAACAGGTTTTGGTTGGAAGACCCAAGTGACTGCATGGTAGTATACAGGCTTAGTAGTTCGGATATATATGCAGGAACTAAACCGTGTAAGGCCTTATAAGTGATTAAGAGAAAGTGAACGTAGGGGTACAATGAACTGAGCCTAAAATGTTCCACCTGTTGACCCTGGAGGATTAGCACGTCAGGATTTAACTATTTACACATTTTGTGTAATTATAATACATATGCTGCGCAGTTGACCCTGTTATACATGGACCAATGAGGAGACTGAAACAGTCCTTTAATTAATACAATAAACAAACATAAATGCAATATTATATGGGAACAGCAACATGTTTTCTTCTGTTTGAGGTTTGACTGGCGCTCTTTTAATTCATCATTATCATCATCTCGTTGCGCCTTCTTCTTCTGCAGTGGTTTGATGGCACCTGACTGCAGGAATAGCGCCACCCTCTGTTTATCTTGATAAATCAACTCCTAATATTCACATAACACTGGTGGATGGAAACATGCATAAATTCACATTTTCTTTTGCTGATGTTCTGAAAATTTGGTTAAAGTTTGCGATACTTTTAGCCTAAACATTTTGTTTATCTGTCTGGCTGCAACTTTACTGTTTTGGTAGTGTCGTTTTCAGCTGCAGCAGGCAGCTGTTTTCAGAGTAAAAGCTCTAAAAAGCCACTGTACACTACCTGCTCAGTACCAAACAAACACACACAGTTAGCTGTAGACTAGCTGGTGAACATAGTGGAATGAAATATTATCTTTTTAACGCGAATGCATGTTAATTTTAATTTAAAAATTCCTCAATATAATGAGAAGATATATTTCCCTCATGCAATACTTTTCTTGTTATAATAAAGTTTGCTCATAATAGTGGGTGCTTTTTATGACAAACACTTTGAGAACAGATTATCAATATTTTAAACATTTCTCGTTATAATCAAAATGTAGTCGTTATGTTTTTGTTATAAAGAGTAAAAATATCTTCCTACGTTATTTAATCAGATCGTCTCATTGACATTAAGATCTGTCGTGACACTTTGTCGTTATAACGAGAGATTTTTCTCTGACGGCATTTTAACTGTGGGGAAACGACAGGATGTGGTCTGTAATAGACATTCAGCAGGACAAAGTCAAAAGCCTCCCCAGGGGGGTGCCGGAGAGCTGAGGGTGGGGTAAAGATACTGAGTGAGGTCATAACCAAGCCTCCAGGAAGTGCACCGGGGTTTTGACAGAGGCAGATAAAACATTTTTCCCAAACACAATCATGGGAAAAAGAGCTGCTGTAAAAAGTTGGATACGTTTTTTTGAGCGTCACACAACCTCAACGAAATGACTCATTTCACTGTCAGAATTCGATCCATTCGGTCTGATAACATTTGGAAAGTGTAGAAGATTGAATTATTTTATCCTCATTCCAGTTATCGGAGGGTTAAACTGGAATCAACCGGCAGAAATCTAAGTGATCCAGTCACGGCTGCACTGCAAACAGGAGCTGCTAAGAGCTGATGACTTTTAATGGAGCCAATTTGCCAAAATGTAAACAAATATGGTCTAAAAACAAACGAGAATAGCAGCAGCTGACATTACAGCAGCTTATTTAATGATCTTACAAGGTCCGAATATCCAATTTAGGCTTTAGATTACTTTTGTTTGTTTATAATGAGACAAAAAAGACATATGTAATAATAACCACACTTATTTATAGCCTTACGTTTATGATTTGTAGTTTCTTGTGTTGCTACAGCTTCTTATTGTATCGTAGTTATGTGCTTTCTGTTTCTGGTGTTTCTTCAACACAACGGACTGCAGTTTTCTGCAGCTGTCAGTGAGAAGGAAGTTAACACCATAATTCAATGAGCTTGTTGGTATTTTAAACTCGTCACATCGCTACTCATAAAGCATAACTGATATGTATATTCTGTTCCTGCTGAAGATGATGTGTAATTTTGCACAAAACAAAGCCGAGGTGAGTCATACTGAATCAATTCTAAAGCAATCGCACAATTACCCACAACAAAGCACCGAGAGCCAGAGCGCTGAGTCATCGTTCGCTTATGTCGAAGGTTTTTATTCCATTTCTACTTTATTCTGTGTTTTGAGAATCCAACTCAGTGACTTTCACATGACCCCAGAGAAGATGTGAGGTCTCTAAACTTGTATTTCTTCTTCTTTGATGGTTTTCTTTAGGCTTTTTTAGGCTTTTAGGCTTAATTTCCTTTTTTTTTATATTAAGTTTGCCTCTCAAAATAGAGAACTTCATTATTAAACACATCAAAACTCAACATTTTGAGTAAAGGCCAATAACTTCTCTATGTTCTATCTATTAAAAGTTTCCTGTTCTTATTTTTTACATTAATCAGTTAATTTCATATTTAAGCGTTTTTAAACCAAAACCATAATTATGTTCATGTTTTATTTTACTGTATTTACTTTTTATTTCCTTTTGTGAAAATCAAACACATGTGCACATGACATTAGAAAACAAATAAAATGTTTACACATTCCTGCAGTTAAAGTGAAACATAGAGTTTACATTCTGAATAGTTAAATAAGAGGTCAGAAACAGAGAAATTAAACAAATATGTTCATGTTTTAAACCACTCAAACATTTTCTGCTCTGCTGGAAGCTGTTCTGTGACTCGTTTTCCTGATTTAAAACTCCTGTCTTTCTCTTGAATCACTCACACAGACTCATAGCTGACATAAAAACTGAAAATAAAAATCTCAAAAAAAAAAAACAGTGTCACAAACTTCCACAGACGCGGTGCTCGTCGAGCCGACAGCGCTAGAGGTGGAGGCGTATCATCACGACGAAGCACTCAGTAACGCTGCTGCTGCTGCTGCTGCTGCTGCTGTAATCAGGGCTCTGGGTCACTGATAAGAGACACAATGGAGTGTGTGTGATGACGATAAGATAAGAGCAAACAGAAGAGTTATTGTCAAACATAAATTATTTTCATGTTTCATTGAGTGAGGGAGCGTCACAGAGAGGTCAGAGGTCACAGAAACATGACAGAAGAACAACTTTACACTCAAAGTAAAGCAGGAAGACGTGCTGTGTGACATTCTTATAAAACCATGAAAACATTTATATTTTCTTTCTTTCATTTCTCATAAACCTGATTAAACATAACGCTTTCAAAGGATTAACAGCTACACAGCAGCTACTTTTAGGAAATTGTTGAAAAATGAAAAATATGAAACTACAACTCAACCAACTTCACTTTTTCTCCCTCATTTTTCTTATAATTTGTACCAAATTGCACAACCCTTTCTGTTAAATGTCCTAAAAAATTGCTCTGAACATTTCCAGGAAATTAGTATAAAATTAAGTTATTGTTACTGACATCACTTGAAGCTCCCTCTGGAGACACAAAAGGCTTTATAGTACTTTTTTTACACAGAGAAACACCTGGAAACACACTTTATTCATTTTTTTATTTGGATAACTTTTAGCTGAAGGCTAATCTCCCAAGAGTCCATCCTTAAAATCTCAACAAGAACATTTTCAGAAATACTAAAGGCCGACAGCACAGTCACAAACACACACACGAACACACACACACAGAATATATAGACACGATTAAACCAGCAGACTGGAATATTTTCTTTCCACATTCTCACGTTTTTAATTACTTTTGCTCTCATTTACTTTTACATTCAGTTACAATTTTCATAATAACTAACCAACATAATATGATTTTGCATGTTTATTAGTATTTTTACATACATCATTTCTAGATGAAACATACACATATAGTTAATTTTGTATTTCTGTTAGGTTTATCTGTCTTAGCTGAGTTAACGTGGTTGATCTGAGGGGACGTCTGTCCTCCGTCGTGTAAATGATCAACGGATTAAGCTGTTAATAAATGCACCGGCCTGGACTGAACCAGCGTCCTGCAACAGAAAGGGGGATTTGGGAAAGGAGTCTGTTGTTTGTGTGTTTTGCAAGTTTAATTTAGAGTTATTGTGGTTGGATTTTGCTCAGTTAATATTAAGCTGGAAGCAAACTGTCTACGTGTTTATTTGTAGTTAATTTAGTTAGTTTATTTGTCCACGCCTTGTGTATGTTAAAGACTAGGTAAGGGCGATACCAAACTCAAATTCAATATGATACAATTTTAACAATACCGACAGTTCTTGCTTTATTTTTATCTACAGGTGAAAAGTAGCACCACACTACGTTTCCTTTCTGCCATTTTCTCACAAGTTTGATGCGGAAGTGTGCGGCCACAGTCATGTGACACAGGTCAGCTAAATATGTCAGGGCTGTTTATTGGCATAAACATTATACAAAAGTACTGAAAACATTTGGAAGTGATGCAACCAACCACTTTTTGTATTTATATTATTTTATGATTGATATTTTTTTAAAGGACTTGATACCAAATGAGAAGCTTGTGAGTATCAATCCGCCCATCCCTTTTAAAGACCTCCTCCAATGAAAATCAGGTTTTTAACCTTGTTAACATGCTCATGTGGTGTTTCTCATGCGCTACAAGACATATCAGGAGCGAAATAAGCAGTCAACGCCACAGCTGCAGTGTACCAGCCTGAAAAACACGGATTCAGTCAGGCAGGATTTCATACGTCACAAATCTAAGGAACCAATCATTTATAATTAAAGATAATTATGGGCATAGTCTACCTCCTTGGGTTTCCCCTGACAGCTGATTCCAATCTGCACTGAAGAGTAGCGACCTGTTGAGTTGAAAATCAAGTCCGGCATGTTGCTGTTTAGCCAAGTTTCTGTCAGGAGAAAAACACAACAGTTCCTTGTCTCCAGATGAACACTCAGTCTCAGTCGGATCAGATCTATTTTGTTATCCAGAGAGCGAATGTTGACCAGAAAGAGTGATGGACTGGCTGGCCTGGTTAGCTTTTAGTTTGGCTAACAGAGCGGCCCGCTAACTCTTCTTCTGTTGCCTCTGAACTGGTGTGGTCTGCTACGCCAGTCCGCTTCAGTGGAAGTGAGGCGGGCAAGTTGTTGATAATGTTCAGAAGTTCGGTTTGGCTGCACCTTCTCAGCCTAGTTGCACTGGTCGTGTTATCTGCACACTTACTCACATAAAGAGAAGAGTCCCAAACACTCTTTATACCATAACAGAGAAGCTGCTGCACTGCTGCACACCGCCATGAATATATTTGCATATTCATAGACGCTGGAATTTTTAATGAGGGAGAAAGAATAGATGTCATTTGAAGGATTTTAAAGTGGTAATTATACTTTTTTGTAGAAAAACCATATCAGACACACATTATTGTTCCAAGCAGAGTATGTTTATACGTCTTAATACATGTCTGGAGAGGATCTGTAAATGGTTTAACCAGCCAGTACATGTTCCCCTTATGTGTCATTAGTTCTGTTGATGTCAGTTATGCAGTTCAGGTTCCTGTAGTTTGACTTCAGTTCTGTTGAACTCTTTATGGCCCAATTTAGTTACTAATCACTAGTTGCTTCATTCCTTTTGCTTTTTCTGGGTAAATAAAAACTCATCTTAGGAAACCACAAAAATGTGCGTCCTGTGCCTTGCTGTTCGGTCTCCACACACACACACACACTCAGTCACACTTACTCATACACAGTAAAATATTGATATAACACAATGATATTGCGTCACCTCACGTGTCATCAAGTCACTGCCATATGCAAGGTCGTAGTCAAATGTTGGAGCTCCGTTTGAAAACCTAAAATGTCTTTTTCAAAACAAGGGTGACAGTGAAAACTGTGTTTTAGCATGAGTGGACTGAGAAATACTAATACTACTACTACATTTTGACCTATTGTGCTTGATTTGCAATGAAACAGTGACCATAATGAAGAGTGGGAACACAAAACGCCACTATGACATTATACATGCCAAAAACACAAAGGTAAGAACCACAAAACTGAACCAGTTGAAGTCCTCATATCAAACTTCCAGCAGAATAATTGTAAATCAAACATTTTAAACAATGAATACAGTGAAGAACTCACTAAAGCCGGGTTCAGACTACAGGATTGTACCACGCACATAAGGAGAAACTCCTGTGATCTCACATGATCACATGATCTCTGTCCACATGGTTATAATGTGTTTTTGAAGATACGTTATAAAGGCAGTTGTGTTCCTGTCACATATCAACAAGCCTTTCCTCCATCTCAGCTGTCCAACGCACCCGTACGATAGCTTGTTGTTGTTTCTTTGCGGTCGCCATTTTAAAAGTCCTCTCATTAACTTCCTTCTCCTTGTAGACTTGTCTCTCTCATTGGCTGTTGTGGTTCCACTCAGAAAGTAGACATGTAATCATCCAGATCTTAACTCCTAAATATCAAACAAACGGCCCCGATAAGTCTGCGAGTAGTTATGGAGGTTTAAGATTGGATCTGTAAACCCCTCAAATTAATCTGGGCCAAAGATTGGTACCAACCAGACCAGATTTCTCCGATTGTCAAGAGGGGTGAATCAGGGATAAATCGGCCCAAAACTCATGTAGTCTGAGGCCGGCTTAATGAACACTTACATCACACGTTTTTATGCCTCACGGCATAACTAAAAACTAAACTTGCTTGTCTGGTACACACGGCCATGAAGGTAATTGGAAAAAGCAACTACCAGACCCTGCAGTCCAATTTATCAACAAACTGTTTTTAGGCAAGCCCAGAGGATAGTAGATGACCCCTCTCACATCCTTCATTCAGAGTATGACCTCCTACCCTCGAGTCCCACATTCATTAATTCATTCGTTCCAACCTCCATCACATTTCTTGACAATGCTGCTTGATGCTGAAGTTTGTGCAATAATTTTTAATATTTTTTTCAGTGCTTTTACTATGGTGATCTTTTAGCATGAATTTTTTATGAGGTGTATGTATGTGTTATGTTACAAGTTATGTGCAATATTGTCATGTTATGTAATTGTTGGTGTTGGTATGGCTGAGGTTGTATTGTTTGTGTCATTGTGGCCGTCAAGGCATTCATGGTGCAGCTACAGAGTCCAAGACAAATTTCCGTTTCCAAGTTTATCGTATCGTATCATATGCTCTAGTCTGAGGACGTACTGCAGACTTACTGGACCTTTGGATGTGGATGTGATGGAAATTTGGTTTGACTTGTATTTGAGTACTTCCGATCTAAACTAATGCACATATTCTGACAGTGCAATTATACAAATATGTTGACAGCCACAATAAGATCTTAGAGTCCACAATGCCTCCGTTATATTAGTCATAAAATTGTAAACACATTATTGTACTGAGTTTCATTTCACCAGACTTTGATGAACATGTGATTGGTATCGACTTTTTCATCTAACTCTTGGTAAGAAAGCAAATAGAGTATTAACAAGAATATTACTCAAAAATAAGATTTAGGTGTTGTTGAAATATTACTATGAGCCCTTAAAGATCCAAAGAACATCTTTATGTGTGGGTCAAGATACTGATGATGAGATCTCTGATGAGCTGGTCATCGTGTCATAATGTTATGTATTTTTTATGAGCAAATTTCCATATAAACCTTTAGAAAGTTGGTCAAACAGAAACCTAACTTTTCTGTCTTCATGTTTGTAAATGTATAGATGATTGGGCTCCATGTGGATCATCATGTAGGGTGGGGCCCATCATGGCCAGGTGGGGCATATGAGGACATGATGGAAAGAGGACAGAAGCTGTTGTCCTGTAGCACCATCTGCTGGACATATTATAGCATTGAATCTAAACACCAAACTGTGAAAGTGACCTGTTTTACTTTTAGAACAGTTGTTTAACCTGCCTGCACTGCCATCTGTTGGTTAAATGATGGTACTGCTTGTTGTTTGGCACCTTTTAAACCTGCATTAACTGATGTGTAGTACTGAACACAACACTGACATAGCATCAGCTTTTAAAGGACATGTTCACAACTTTTCAGGTGTGTCTTAAAACAACAGTCAGGAGCCCAAATTAACATTAAAACATGTTTTTCTTGCTGTAATCATTCCTCCTGTTCATACTGACCATTAGAAGATCCCTTCATAATGCACTTACAATGGAAGTGATGGGGGACAAAATCCACAGTCCTCCTTCTGTGCAAAAATGAATAATATGAAGCTTCAGCATCCAAATGAGTCAAATCAAGTAGATATCTTTCAACATTACAGTCTTTTTAGTGCCAAAGCCCCTTTTTTCGTTACTATACTTCCACTGCAGCTCAACAGGGAAACACTGTCTGAAGAAACACAAAGAGGGAATTTGATGCTAAAAAGACTGTAAATGTGTCAGATATCCACTTGATATGACTAACTCAGACTGCTGAAGCTGAATATAAGCTTCACAGAGACTTTTAAATGCATTTTTCGCTGTTGCAAAACAGTAAAGTTGCAGCCAGACAGCTAAACAATGAGCTGAAACTCGCTGTAAAAGTAAATAGCAGAGTGAGGTGAGGTGAGTCGTCATTTGATCCATCATTACTATAAAATTATTGGTTATAGCAGCTTTAAATTTAAGATTAGGTTCATGTTTAGAGGGTGGGAAATGTATTTTACCAATGGGAGTCCTCACAAGTATAGAGGTACAAACATAAATGTGTGTGTGCATTTCCAGTTAGAGGATTGCCTGGTTTATGGCTTCACACACACACACGCACACACACACACATACGCAGGTGTGTTATCCGCCTGCGTCAGGTGTGTGAACGTCTTCTTACGTTTTCCTGTTCAAAGCTCAAAGTTCAGCTGATAGAGACGATCCACACAGACGCCACAAACAAGAGGAAGAATTATCCAAAAAGGGAACGTTTCTCTCAACTGAAACCACAGAAGAAGATCAGACACATCTAATGGAACTGTGAGGAACTAAAACCTGAATCTGAATCCATCCTCACAGATGGATTGTACCGGAGGACAAGCAAGTCAGATAAATCACAGATCAGCGCTGACTGACTGACTGGCGGCCATCTTGGAAAGACAGGCAGGTGTGTTTGAACAAATATGTCCGCTGCTGATCCGAGATGCAGAAACAACGACTTTGTTATATTAGTCATGTTGCAGTTTAGGTGTTTTCAGGTGAATTATGAAGGAATAAATCAGAAAATCTGCATGAAAACAACAACATTTCATAAAAGTTTGTTAATAATGCAAAAATAGTTTCATAAACACTTCAGGATTTTAGGAAATACTGATGTCATGGGTCCAGGTACAAACTTCAAAAACAGTTCATCGTAATACTTTAAGTCTTCCTATTAAGCATTTATAAGCAGTAAGCAAACATTTAATAAATGGTTTACATCACACTGAAATGTAGTTAAAATTACAGTCTTGGGCTGCAACTAATGATTTTTTTCATTATCGAGTATGTCAGAAAATGGTGAAAAATGTCAATCACTGTTTCCCAAAGCTCAAGATAATCCTCAAATGTCCCGACAACCAAAAGATATTCAGTTTACTGTCATAGAGGACTAAAGAAACCAGGAAATATTCACATTTAAGAAGCTGGAATCAGAGAATTTGTACATTTTTTTCTCTTAAAAAATGACTCAAAACAATTGATCAATTCTAAAAATAGTTGACGACTAATTGTTTTATCAAGTAATTGTTGCAGCTCTAATCACATCACCATCAAATGGAAATATTCTACATGTCTTGTGCATCATTTTATTCAGATTTCCCCAAAATTCAGCCTGGCAGTTGTCTAGAAACTTTGGGATCTCTGCAAGGCTGGTTTACCAACCAGGCAACTGCCCAGATGCCCCAGAAGCTCCAGGTTTACTCCACATTATTTGGGTCTACATAATCTGATTAATCACACTTTACAGTAGTAAATTAGCAGCAGTATAATCCAATCTAAACTCTGACAGGTCCTCCATCTTCCATCTTGTGGTCCTGGTCTTGAAGAGGGACTCTGTGTCAAAATCTAGTCTGAAGACTTTAATAGTTTTAGTTTATATTGAGCTCATTTGTTGTTAAATTGTGTTTTATTAAACTGCACACAGAAAACTGAGGGACAGGTCATATTACTCCATCATAGGAGTGCTGTGCGGCTGCAACCAGCTATTATTTTCTTTAAGAATCCATTGATTGTTCTGTGTCTAATGAAAATCATTGTTCCCTGAAGCCCAGGAGAACATATTCAGATGACTTGTTTTGTCAGAAAATCACACCATTCCATTTTCTGTGAATGGACTAACAGCTCTACAGTACTACCATGTATGGTGGGGTTCAATAGGGGCCCAACAAAGTTTTGCCGCTGGGCCCCACAGGAGGTTCATAGTCCTTCACTAATAGGAAATTCTGAGAGTTTGAACACAATTCGGACGAACTATGTGAGTTCAGAAATATGGAGCCGCTAGAGTGACTCAGCTAGTTTACAGAAATGTTTCTTGGAAAGTTCGATGCAAGTTGAGAGAAATAGAGACGACAATTTTCAAAGAGTGTACACAAAGTATATTTGAGATTTTACAAAACATCAAAAAAGGATATAATTGTTACATGGTTGGGTAGAAGTGGTGGAAAGTACATTTACTCAAGTAGTGCACTTTCGTGAATAAAATTTTTTGGTGTGGCATGTGTAGGCCACATTGCTGCATTAAGGCACCAACACCACTGAAGAGCTGAAAGTCAATTAAGCAATTAATTGATTAGAATAGACTTCATTTATTTTTATCAAGCACGTATACAAAACATCATCTGGTTCAAGCATCTCAAATATGAAATTTCTACTTTTCTCTTGTAATTTACAGTGTTATATTACTATTTATTAAATATTTGATGTTTGGGGGTTTTAGTGTGTAGGTCAGACAAAACAAATGTTTTAAACACTTCACATTGCTCTGAAAAAATGTGACAAAAAGTGATTTTCCACTTTTTCCTGACATTTTATTGTCAAAATGACTCATCTAAAACTACAAATAATTGTTGGTTGCAGTCTTAATTGCTAATAATACTGTGCTTTGCATAATTGTACTTTACTTGGTTATTACAATTTTATACTCCTTTATGGAGGCAACTATTGTAGTTTTTACTCCATTACACTTACTTGGTAGCTATAGTTACTTTAAGATTTTTAATACAAAACATAAAATCCACCTCTAAAATATAACACATCGTTCAGTGGACATCTCCCTTTTGTCTCTGTACTCTTACTCTGTAACTGAGTCCTTAAAGTTGTATTTTCTTTTTTTTTAAAGTTGAAAAAGTCTGACAGAGTTTACTTTACATTTACTTTTGATATGTAAGTATATTTTGCTGTTATTCTACTTAAGTAAGACTTTGAGTGCAGGACATTAACTTATAATGCAGTATTTTTAAATTTTTTTACATTTCTCTCATACTTTTACCTAAGTAAAGGATCTGCGCACTTCCTCAATAACTGTTGATTACAGTCTTATACGTAGATGGAAAGACCTTGAAAGAACTGATAAAATCATCACGACTGTGAATATATATAATAAATAACGTATATATAAATATATAAAGTTATTTGTCGGAAACCTCATTATCCTCTTTCTGATATTTGCTGAATCGTGAACTTTCCTGTAATTAACAGCTATACAGAAAGACTAAATACATTTTAGCATCTGACTTGCTGTGTACTCACGAAAAGACAATCATTTTCATAACAGAAGGTTACTCTACAATTAACTGGAACTAAGCACATATTTCTTTTAAAGAACCTTCAAGTTCCTTTCTAGTAAATCATCAGGAAGCTACTGTAAGGGACCTGTAAAATAAAGTTTTCCCAAATGATTCACACGTACTGTGTAGCTAAAAGGGTAAAGGGTTACGCTTTGATCTGTCAGAGGTTTTAACCTTGAACTTGGCATCAGTATCAGATCTGACTTTATTTCAACATCATAAACCTGTGTGCTTCCCTGTTTCTTCATCTATTACACCAATAGTGCAGTCCTGATATGCAGCTCTGTGGCGGAGCATAAGAAATATCCAAATTGACAGCAACATGCACCTCTTTTATAAGGAAAAAGTCAATATCTTACAGCTTGTTGAGGGAAATTTAATTTATATTATATAATGAGAGAAGTTGCAGGATTTCCCTTTTGTATTGTCATGTCAATTCACTGTTCAGGATATTTTTTAGTTCTTATATATTATTGTTTTTCTCTGCTTTAGTAATGTTCCGTTATTTTTAAATTGTCTTTAAAAGCTCTTTAAATTTATTCATCTTTGTTTCCTCAGCCCTGCAGCAGCAGCTCCAGCCGGGGCCCCTGCAGATCTCGCCTCGCTCCCTAGCCACAGTGCCTCCTGCTGGGCATCATGGAGCCTGGAGCCGGCCGGCTGCCCGTCCAGGTCCTGGGAGAGAATGAGGCGCTGCAGCAATTCTTCAGTGGTGAGCCCAAGATCAATCTCTTTACATCATGTCATCTGCTTATATTAACCAATATGTTTCAGCAAGGTTTCACGTGTTCTCAAGGATGTTTCAAAAGGTCTTAGGGAGGTTAAACAGGTTTCAAATAAGGTTCTGGTGGTCCTTGTGGAAGTTACAAGAGACCTTAAGGTAGGTCTAGTGGTCTTTGAGAGGGAAAAAGTGGTTCTTTGCGTGGTTTTAGTGGTCTTTACGGAAGTTCTGTCGGTTGTTGAGGAGTTTAATTTGGTTCTAGTTGTTTTATTTGTCCTTGGTGAGGTGGTGGCAGTGATTATTGAAGAGGTTCTAGCTGTGCTTAAGAGGTTTTAGGTGATCCTGAAAGCGACTCCAGTGGTATTTTAGGATGTTTACGTGGTCACTGAAATTGTTTGTTTTCCTTAGGGTGTTTCTGATGATTCTTGAGGTTTCATTGGTCTTTTGTTGAGGTTAATCTATCCCTGATAAGGTTTCAGTGGTCCTTAATGAGGTTCAAGCTATCCTTCAGGTGGTTCAAGGGGGATTTGAGGAGTATGTAGGACAGTAGTTCTCTAAAAAGTCATGGCATTTGCCCCAAACAATATCTACAACATGAAGTGCATTTTTCTTGTTATACATATTGCTGATGAGTTCCCGTCATGCGAATATAAAATTAGGTGGTTCCAGTGATCCTTGAGATCACAGTGGTCTTTGAGGTGGTTCTAGAGGTTCTTGAGTTGGTTGTACTGGTTCTTGGGGAGGTTCACTTTGTTCTTGAGGTGATACCGAGTCCTTGATGAAGTTCCAGGGGTCCTTTAGAAGGTTTGAGTAAAGTGGTCCTTAAGGTGATTCCAGAGGTTTTCGGAGGGTTAATGTGTCCTTGAGGTGGTTCTAGTGGTTCTTGAGGAGGTCCAGGGATACTTGGGGAAGCTGCAGTTGCCCATGAGGTGGTTCTAATGGTCATGGTCTTGACAAAGTTCCATGGGTCCTTAGAGATGTTCAAGTGGTACTATTGATCCTTAAAGAGGGCATTTCAGTGGTTCCTGAGGAGATGGCCCTTGAGGTAGTTCAAGTATCCTTGAAGAGGTTCTAGTTGACCATGAAGCAGATCAGTTGGTTCTTGAAGTGGTTTCAGTGATCCTTTAGGAGATCCTTGAGGAGGTTCCAAAAGAAGTTCAAGTGGTTCTCAAGTGATTTTGGAGGCTTTTGTAAAGTATTTCTGACAAAAAAGCACATTTGGAAGAAAAAAAATGAATAAATGAAAGTAGTATGTTCTCAACTGAAAATGTATAAAAAATCGCAAATCCAAAAATGAAAAAAGAATCAAATTCCTGAATTTATTCAATGACTTCTTTGAAACTCAAACTTTACAAGTGGCAGGATGTGCCAATGAAGTTCTCTGATTGGACATCTCTCAGATCCAATCACAGACTTGTTGACTCCTCGCAGTGACTATTTTTCAACAAAGGAGGTTTTTTTTCAATTACGCATCTCATTGTTTGTTCTGGTTATTCAACCATGAGAGTTTCATGTCCATCAAATTAAAATGCTGACATCAGCTGACATTAACAAGGGGACAAATGAATAGGACTGTTAGCTAAACTAATATATTGTAACTTCTGACCAACTCTCACAGAGTTTTTTAGTATTATTAACTTGTATTTTTAATTTGATCTGCATGTCATTTTAAATTATGCGACAATCAAAATCTCTCTCTGATTTTTTTTTTACAATAAAAACTCATCTAATACTGGCAGCAGGTAAACAGGCCACAGCAAACAGGTATGTTATCTAGTCCTTTATCTTTATCTGAATGTTAAGGTCAAGAATGGTTATTACATGATTACCATGTGCATGTGCGTGTGTGTGTGTGTGTGTGTGTGTGCAGGTCAGGATATGAGTGGTGTGTTGGATAGTTCTGTTGCTGTGGATACGAGCATCCTGGAGCAGTACCTCAGCAACGACATGGACCCTAACAACTTGTAAGAGTCACACACACAATGCAAATAAGAATAAAATAATAAATTCAAGTCACAGAGATGCCCCCTTCAACCTGTCTGAGTCCACTCCTGTCTGCTGAGAATCAATTCAGCCAATTATTGATTAGTTCACTGTCTACTAATAATGAATCATGGAAAAGACTTCCCTGAATGTAAATCCTCATTTTAACATCATATTTTAAAATTTTAGGTTTATTTACCCTGTAAATTATTTACGTTGTTGCAGAAGTAAAAAATGTTTATGTTTTTCAGCATTAAAGAGGAAATATGTAATCAAATGTAAAATGTGAGTGGTTAAAGACACAAAATAATAGTAGTAGAAGCAGTTAGAGTGGTAGCAGTAATATGTAATGTTATCCTCATTCCTGGACACAAATTGTTATACAACGCACACACATAAAAATAGCTTTGACCTAGTTGGTTATCTGAGTAAGGGTTGTAAATACAGAACGCCGTCGCTATTTGTCAGGTTCACAAGTCACTACTCAGGTCTCAAATGTTGTTCCTTTGTTTCTCCAAATTCTTTCCCAGCATGCTCCCTGAGTCTCCTCCTGACTCGAGCTCAGAGGCCTGTTCACCTGCACAGATACCAGGTAACCTACCTTCAACCACTTATTACAAGACTAGTTTCAATAAAGGATAGGGTTTTCCAGTCTGTCTTAAAACAGCAGTCAGGTGTCCATATGAACAGTGAAAGAGGTTTTCCTCGCTGTAATCATTCCTCCTGTTCATACTGGATATTAAAAGATCCCCTTCAAATGTGCTTTCAATGTAAGTGATGGAGGCCAAAATGATCATTTTATTGTCATTTAAAAGTCTCTGTGAAGCTTATATTCAGCTTCAGCAGTCTGAGTTGGTCTTATCAAGTGGATATCTGACACATTTACAGTCTTTTTAGCATCAAATTCCCTCTTTGTGTTTCCTCGGACAGTGTTTCCCCGTTGAGCTGCGGTGGAAGTATAGTGACAAAAAGTGGGACTTTGGCACTAAAAAGACTGTAACATTGAAAGATATCTGCTTGATTTGACTTATTTGGACAGCCGTCCTTTAGGTTCCTGAAAAGTGAGTTACTACTTTCATTGGTACTTGAGAAGGAAACAGTTTGTAACTTCTGTGTAAAAATATCTGCTTTAAGTGAAAAAAAATCCAAGAAAATATTTCTGAGCATATATAACTTTTCGCCATCAAGACGTTTGTAACTGCTGTTTAAAAAATTAATGTGTCATGACATTGAAAATTAGCTAATGAGGTAAAACTTTTGGCTAATTTACTGTACGTCTTTGATTGGTAGACTTCCACTACGAGCCTCCCTATTGGTCCAACCAGCAGATTGCCCGGCAAGTGTTCCAGCCGACGCCACGGCCTTCTGCCTCCTCGTCCTGTCGCTTTAAGGATCGAGGCTCCGCTGCCATCCACCCTGACCTGCTGACCCACGATCAGCTTCGCAGTCTAGGCCTCACTAACACTTACATCAAGCCTGGGACCTCACCTGCCCCACCTGTCCCACCTGCCCCACCTGCTCCACCTGACCCCCTGCACCAGCACAGTCACCACTCACCTGAACACATACATTACCTGAATCCAGAGAGCTGCTCACAGGTTTACACCCCGCCCACGCCTCCTTCACCGCCCCTGCCTCCATCAAACAGCTACACCATGCCATGTGCTGGTTCAGGCTTGGTTCCAGGTTTAGCCCCGCCCTCTTCGAGCTGTCGGCTGGGCTCCGCCTCCACACTACACACGTGGTATGCACACCTTCAGCATTGACAGTTTTGTGACTATTTGTCGTTACTAAGTCAGTTTTTGTACTTTTCACTCAGCTAAATTTGGCCGCCAACTGCTTAGCCTTTTGAATTATTTTCAGTTTTTGTTTAAACTTTAATGATACTACAGCTATTTGCATAAGAGGATAAAGAAAACATATTTGTGGAAAGAGCGTCTAAGATTCAAGCCTCTGCATGAACGTTCACATGGAAACAGTTGACGGACAACTGAGACATGCTGTCAACTTCCGTGGTATGCTACAGACCTCCAACTTTTTAAACAAGTCAAGGGTATCAACCATTAGTGATTTTAACTGTCTCTTTAAAACATTCAACGTACAGGACGGCCCATCGTGCTGTTAAGTTTGGTATCCACTCAGAAAGTGGAAAATAGTTAGGCTAGCTTGCTGATATTAGCACTGATTTCCACTAGACGTTACGTTTTATTAATTTAATATTTTGTATTATATAATTTTATAACTCCTGCTGAGTTTTTGGCTGCTCTTTCTGTGTTCATCCACTATTATAGAAAGAAGGTTAAATGAGTGTTAGTCTTGGTGATGGCAAATGATCAGACTGTGAAAACTCACCATAACAGGTAGTCATGTATCGTCAACACTTCGTACGTTCCTCTGTGAATCAACTCTCAACACCGTGTGACGTACAGAATGCTGAGGTTACAGACTCACCGTGCACAATTTTATGCATTGTCGGATTAACAGTCATTCATTCTAATGGAGGGTGAATGGCTGACAGTAATGGATTAGTGCCCCCTTGTGGCCAGTGGATGCTCTAGCCACCTAATTACAGATACCTTGGTTTATTCCAGATCTAGTAAGTAATATTTTGGCTTTATTAAGACAAAAGAAAACAATTTTAACTTATATTTTCTACCAGTAAAAATGTAATCATGTTTTATACTTGCAGTGTTTATGATGATTCTAGAGTAACATGCCATTTTTTTCAATCCAATCCTCCCAAAATGCTCATGATCACATACTGTACATACTAGCCATTTACCATTGTTGTACCATTACTCTAATCATTAGAACCAAGCTACACAAACCATTTTGGTCGTATTAAATATTGAAGGCTTTCCTCCATGTCTTGTGTCAGCAGAACAACAGAAACAGTTCACCAGAATAAGTTGTGCACATAACATAAATGCAGCTGAGCTGGTTGATTGCCTGTACTGACTGTTTTTAGTTCCCACCCACACAGATATTGCACCAATTAACATACCATACTCATCATTTGGTACCAATAATTCATGCTGCCTGGGAAACACTACTATAGGGTGCACTACTACTGCAGAAAAACATGTAAAAACTTAAATTGTAAATAGTAATTGCAATTTTGACCAAATTGGTACAGATGTCAAAACAAACACCAAGGAGACATATACTGATTCCTCAGCAAAACTTAATTTTAGCTTTAGTTTGTCTTTAATAACCGTATGGTAACAGTTGCGTATCTGGTAGAAATCACTTTAGGACTGTTAGGTAGTGTAGGTCATCCCCAGGAAATCAGAATTATCTTCAGTGGTCAAAAAATGATGGCTATCACATTTCCTGGTTTTACAATGAATTGTAATTATATCTGACATATTGAAATAAAAATGTTTCAGCTTACTGACAATCATCAAAATTTAACTGACAAACAGACAAAATATTGATTCAGTCGGTCAGTAATTGGCTGTGAATTCATCTGTCTTGTCCTGCTTCAGCTCCCTGGAAAGTAAAAAGAGAAGAAGGTCTGAGTCTGAGGAGCCTTCGGCAGGAGTCGACATGTCCTGCAGTGAAGGTGACGGGACTCGTGGTGGAGGGGGACTGAGTCTGGGATCCTTCCAACTGCTGACATGGGAACAGTACCAGCCAGGAGAGTGGAGCGCTCTGTACGACAGCAGCTACCAAACACTGTGAGAACAAAACCAAGCAAATAGATGTTGAATTTCTTTGTCTGGACCAAAGTGTTGGACAGAGTTCAATTTCAGCAGGAATGACTTTCATCCTGTGTCTCCAGGTCTCCTCCTGCCTACCATGTGGACACAGATAAAGGTTTCAACTACTCTGCAGTGGACGAGGCTTTCGTTTGCCAGAAGAAGAACCACTTCCAGGTCACAGTTCACATTGGTGTGGCCGCAGAGCCACGATACATCAGAACACCGAGTGGGCCGCAGGAGGTCGACCACTTCCGGATAAAAGTATTCGGGGTCAAGGTGCGTAGGAAGTGTCCTCACTCATTGACCAGAAAGTATGATTCAGAATCATGCACTCTGAACCAAAACTAGGATTTCCTTACATTTCCAGAAGTTATTTTGTTAAAGGAACAGTTCAGGAAATTTTCTTTGTTTTACCCAGTCTAAGAGAAGAGGATGGATATCAATTTCATCTGTGGATCTAGTGCAGAGATTGGTCAAAGACAGGTTGTGTTTAGCCTAACTTAGCACAAAGACCTGAACCCTCCAAATAAGGAGTGCAGAGTGTTGCCTTTCATGCTCTCTAAACATACCTCGGACCATGTGCTAACAGGGCAGGTATCATTCATCTGTGGATCTAGTGCAGAGATTGGTCAAAGACAGGTTGTGTTTAGCCTAGCTTAGCACAAAGACCTGAACCCTCCAAATAAGGAGTGCAGAGTGTTGCCTTTCACGCTCTCTAAACATACCTCGGACCATGTGCTAACAGGGCAGGTATCATTATCAAGTTACATTAAACTTAGTGAAATATTGCAACGATAAGCCGACTCAGTGCGAGTCCCGGAGCCGGGGAGAGCAGCATGTGAGCCAACTGTCAATCACAGCTGTCAATCAACGCCCAAATGGCAGACATTAAAGCTACTATAAGTCTTCAAATCTTATTAACAGAGCAATAATTTCCAAAATGACCACCAGCACACTTATTTGAGGGTCTGAATTTAGAGATTGAGACCATAATGACTCATTGAAAAAAGTATTGACTTAGTATTTGTGGAGAGGAGTTGAGGCTTTTTGAATGGGAGTCAGTTGGAGCAGCTAGCAGTTGTCGGTGGCACATTAAGGTCACAAGTCTTTGATGGACTGGTTTAGTTAAGGCTAGTCAACAAGATACACCTTCATGAAAATAATATTGATTTCCTCACAAGGGTAAGACATTTAAAAAGATGCTGTTTTACCAAAATGTCAAACTGATACTATCAGACTTCAGATCTGAAAAACTTCTGAATATTGTCACCATTGGGAAACACAACCTGCAGCGGGTGTTCAGTATCCTTTATCCTTCTACCTCTCCTCCACACAGCTAGAAGCTCCCACCAATCAGGTCACCATCGAGCAGTCTCAGCCCGATCGCAGCAAGAAACCCTTCCACCCTGTCAGGTAGGTAACAGTAGAAAAGTCCCCACACTCACCTGCAACCAGCTGTTTATAAGTTCAAACTCTGCCTAGTTTGGCCCAATTTGGGACTATCTCATCCATGGCATGGGAGACAGTCATGGATCTATACCAATAGGAAGAGGCTGTGTGCTGCCCCTTGTTGGAAGTGTCCAATTAGTCATCATCCTTGAAGTCATTTCTATTGTAAAAGCAAAATATACAGTTTGAAAACGGCACATTTGTGTGGCTTCAAGTATGTTTTCAAGTGTGGCTTCTTCCTTGCATCATTCTTGTGTGTCAAGCCAAAATTGACCCCTTGTGGCCAATGGGAGAAAAGCATCTGGTAACCTCATTAGTTACTGTTTCTATGCCTGTCATGCTTTCCGTTTAGTTGAATATGATAACAGTGGCAGATTTACCATCAAAATTCTTAGTAATATTTGAAAGAATATGTCTTTGATTTCAGATAGAAGTTGACAAGAGCAGCTTTTGCTCGCTCAAGTTGTTTCAGATAATGAAGCTAACATTGGCTTGATTGGCTTTTTTAAAATACCATCTACAGCTGACTTTTTTAAAAATGAGAACCTAGTAAAATATTCTAAAACATGCACTTGATGGCTGAATACAAAGACTAAGGATTTAGCTGCATGTTCCAAATTAAAAGTCAAAATCGTTGCCAGTTGATGATCAATGCAGAGAACATGTCAATGTTAAAAAATATGTAAAAAAAAAAGTATGTAGAGAAATCCAAACCTTACATACCTGCTGTACCTAGTTATGGTTGTTAAACTATGCTTGGACAATTGTTGTTCAGTGAACTGTAAATTGCTGAGAAACACATTTGCAGTATGTTTTTGCTCTAAAACATATTTGGACAAGCTACATAAAGGTGCTTCCTGTCTGATACCATTCAACACTGTCTATATTTCCTTCAGGGTCAGTTTGCCCAGCGGCAAAATCACCAAGGTGACGCTTGGCCGACTGCACTTCAGTGAGACGACGGCCAACAACATGAGGAAGAAAGGCAAACCCAACCCTGACCAGAGGTGTGTGTGAGTGTATGAATGAAAGAACAACAACAAGAGAGGAGCTACATGCTGACTATGTCTGTATGTTTGTGTAGATATTTTCAGATGGTGGTCGGTCTGTACGCTGTGGTAAAAGAGGAGACTTTCCTCCTGACAGCTTTGGTGTCGGAGAGAATCATCGTCAGGGTAACGACACTGATGTTCAATCAATAGACTATAAAACCTCCTTAGTGTAAATAATTAGCAGAAACACATAAATCCACATGTTTTTTCCTGCAGGCCTCTAACCCCGGTCAGTTTGAGACAGACGGGGACCCCCTGTGGCAGCGTGGGGCGGTGCAGGACGCGGTGGTCTGTCAGGGCCGAGTGGGCATCAACACCGACTCTCCTGACGAGGCATTGGTCGTCTGCGGCAACGCCAAGGTGATGGGCACCATCATACAGCCATCAGACTGCCGTGCCAAGCAGAACATACAGGAGGTAAGATGATAAAACAATATCACTTAAATAATTTATGACAGCAACTGATTGGAGGCCTCCATATTTGTTCATTTTATGCTCCACAATGGAGCCAAAAATACCTACTTTCTTTACAAAACATCAAAACAGTTGAACTTTTGTTTGACTGCATTGTAACATGACCAGACAAAATACTGTGAAAACCAATCAAATGTACTTTCATGCACCTACTGTCAGTATCAAAGATGTAAGAAAAGCTAAGAAATGATGGGAAGAAGATCTAGTAAGAGACTTGAGAGAATATACAAGGAAAATACAGACGCACTAGTTTATCACACAGATACAACAAGCTAAATATAATTTATAAATGACACCAAAATGTTGCAAAGGATGTGGGCTAGTGAAAAATATGCCGTAAACACAATCTGGGAAAATATAACTACAGAAATTGAAAAGAAAATATTGCAAAGCCCTTTATTTATTTATTTATTTTGTAGAATTTGTATTACTATTAATACTAGAATACCAAAGGTCATTAGTAAAATTGATGTATATTTACCTAAAATTTTAAGGATTTCTCCATTGAAACTTAAATTATGGTTACAGAAATCATGTCCATGCATCCATGACCGAAAAGAAAATGGGGAAAATTCAAACCATCGAGAGAATTACATTTAAGTTAAGAGAGAGAACATACATGCTTGAACTAAAGACCTAATAGCTTAAAAAAAAATTGTAAATGTGACTCTTGGCATCATCATGTATCACATAAGTTTATTTTTCAACTAAAAAATGTCCGGATCAATACATATCTTGGTCACAATTAGAAAAAAAAACATGCTTATCAAAAATGCTTGTTTGTATTACATTATGAGTTTATGTCAGAAAATCAATTAATATATAACACGTTATCAGCTTTTTATTAGTCTAGAATATCCAGCATATTGATTTTTAAACTCTTAGTGTGCTATCGAATTGTCTTGGACAAAGCAATTCAAATACTGACTTTGAAACACATATTTTAGATTGACTACAGTTCTTATTGAATTTGACTCATTATATCAAAATAATAAAACCTCTTCTGTCTGTTTGTCTTTCAGGTCGACTCTGAGCAGCAGCTGAAAAGAATCACTCAGATGAGAATCGTTGAGTTTGACTACAAACCAGAGTTTGCTTCCACCATGGGAATAGACCACACCCACCAGACAGGTAACTGACCACACTGTTAAAAATTAATATTAATATCCATGAGTGTGCGTTAGTGTTTACATTGTGATTCTTTTGAACAATAACAACATTACTGTCTGATCTTTTAGGTATATTAGCTCAGGAGGTGAAGGAGCTGCTGCCGTCAGCGGTGAAGGAGGTCGGAGACGTCACCTGTTCTGACGGAGAGAAGATTCCTAACTTCCTCATGGTGGACAAGGTATATTCTCCTCCCTCCATCATTTCTGCGTTATTTATCTGTGTTATTTTACCTTTATTTGATAATTTTGTTTGTATTAGAGACAATTAAAAGTTCAAACAGCAGAAAATGGCATGTTTTAAAGGTCAAATGTTTAGCAATGTATTAATAAATCAATAAATTAGCTGATTTAACCTAAAAAAAAACCCAGAAAAAACAGAGTGGAAACTTCAAAAATTAAAAAAAAAAAATCACAAAAAAGATTTTACACTTGACTGAGGTGGAAAAGTTAACATATCAATTAAAACGAAATGGAAACGTCACTGAAGAGCTGAAAACATCAGATCTGTGTGAAGCAATGAGGAGACTGTAACCTTCCTCAAATCAATACATGAAACAAACAGAAATGTCATATTTCCATCATGTTTTCAACATGGTTTTCCATCGTTTGAGCTTTGACTGCTGCTCTTTTAATGACGGTTTAACGGCACCGACTAGAGAATTAGCACCATCAACTGTTTATCTGCTAAGATTCACATAACGGCAGTGGATTGGAAAAAGCATTCATTTGAATTTTCTTTTGCTGATATTCTGGAATTTTGGTTAAAATTTGCGTTAAATTTGGATGGAAACCTGGCTACAATCTCTTTAAATCTACATACTATTTCAGGATAGAATCGCTCTGCTACACTTTTAGGTTTCTTTAATCAGTCTGAAAATGTCAACTGCATTGTTGATGTCATTGTTTAAAGAAGAAGATAGTACAACAATTTATTTTAGCATTGAGGTTAATTCTCAACTGCGGGGAACACATGTCTGTGATGATATTTAAGGTTCACTCACTAGCTTTTTCCTGTCCTTTCAATCATATTTCATAGTCTTTTTCAGCAAATGGAACTTGCTCAGGTGTCATCACATGAACTTCCATCCACATCCAATACTTAAGACAATTTGAAGAGATATTCCCCTCATAAACATGACTACATACTTAGGTTTTATGATGAGCAAATTCCATTTGCTAAAGAAGGTTGGGAAAAAGCTAGTAAGTAAACCTTGAGTTTACAATATATCATCACAAACATTATTTTTGTTGAAATTCAACAACTACAGTTACCAAGACTCTTAACAATTACAAGTTGTTATTTCTCGGTCCCAGCAGGATACATAACAGAGAGAAGCTGTCTACATGCCTCTGATGCCCTCTTCCTCTTCTTCCTCCTCTTCCTCCTGCAGGAGCAGATCTTCATGGAGAACGTCGGGGCAGTGCAGCAGCTGTCGAAGCTCACCGACAATCTGGAAAGTCGAATCAATGACCTGGAAGTGTGGAACCGCCGACTGGCCAAACTGAAGAGCCTGACGGGCAGCCTGCGCTCCACCGGGTACCTTCATCCATTCATACATCCATGTATTCATATATTCATCTCTCATTATAGATATCACCATTTACAGGGGTAATAGAAACACCTTGCAGTAATTTCCGGTCAGTGTTGGGTTTTCATTTATGGTGATGTTTAGCAAATGACAGATACCGATCTTGCACCTTCCAACTGACATGTATCAGAGGAAAAGGCTGTTAATAGCATTTAGCAGTCTATAGCTAGCTTAGCTTGCAAGGTTTAAAGATTAAAGAGCTTAAAGGTTTATCTGAAAATGTCAAGATTTGCCACTTTGGATACTGAATATTGTGGTCCTTTTTACTTCAATGCCAAACTGAGATCCAACCAGGAACTAAAGGAATTAGTTTTGTAACTCTGACTGGACTTTAAGTTTAGACGTCAGTATACTCCAACAGAACTGTTTGTCGGACGGTTGAACAGCTTTCTGATGTCTGATTTGTATTTGATTTTTCTTTAAATTTTGGTAACTTTCCAAAACTGTCAGTCCAACATTTACACCCACTTCACGCAGTGATTGGCCAGCTGTGTGGAGGTGAGAAAGTAAAAGTGTACAAACGACTGCAACATGATAAATTCCTTCCAGCATAGACTGTCTGAAAATGCACGTTGTTATCTCCATATTCACATTACTGAGTGTCCCCCCTCTCTATGACAGCCAACTTTTTACCTCACCTTATAACTGTTTAATGGTTTAGAACAGCTATAAACACTTTTGCCTTCCAACATGGTTGGATATCACGTCATACAAAGTGGTTCTTTTCTTGCATAATCCAACCTTTAGTCTCTAATCCTCTCATATAAAAATCATGTACATTAGCGGATGAGGTAGCATTGTAGAATAAAACTGGCTGAGGTAAGAGTGGAGAACTTTTTTAAGATGTTTATGTAAGTGCAGTTCAGGTTTTACTGTATGCAGTGCTGTGGAAATGTACTGATGAAGTGAATGAATGTGTGTGTGTGTGTATGTTGCATAATGGTGGAATTACTGTGTTATCAGTGCATCAGTGCAAATCACAGTTCAAGGACAAACTGAAGGCTACTGTGTGAAGACATCCTCCAGTTTTAACAGACTGGTCTATTGCTGTGCTTTAGTTTGACAGTTTGGCCCCCCCTCTGTGGCTTGTTGAAAGGCATTGTGGGAAATGTAGGCAAAGAAAACAACATAACGGAGGCTGCAATAAAGTTGGTTCACTCCTTCAAAACAACATCTGAACTGTGCTTTCAAGTGTTGATAGTTTATTGATACAATTATTATGTTATCTGTTCATTATTGGTTAAAGCTCCTCAAAAACCATTTTAATACATTATTTTTATAATGTTGCCATGTAGGAATTACATTAAAATAATTTATATTATAGTGTCTGTAATAGTAAATTATTTATTATTATTGGCTTTCTGCTTTGTTGCTGTATAATTTAGTACAAGGTGCTGTTTTCTTTTTTATAACTTGCTTTCTTTTGTTGTTCAGCAGCTGGTTTTGCTGAATCTGTGCTGCTGAGTATTTGTCTGCTCATTTTCTGGACTTTATTTGACTGTTCTACGATTATGTTCTTTTTGTTGTATTTTTGTAAACTTATGTGACTAGTTGTGTTGCAGTTCAAGAAATTATTTTTCAAACTCTCAAAATAATGGAAATTGTTTGGAATTGTCCACCACCGCTTTTGAAATTTGGTAAACAAAAACAAAAAAAAATCCATCTATCAGTGATTTCCAAATAAATGTGAATTTTGTGTTTTCTCCAAAAGGATACCCAGGAAACCCAGCAGTGTGTCGATGACGCAGAGTCCTGACACATGTAAGACTGGGACAGTTCAGAAGGAAGGCTGGAGTCAGAAGTACTGCCACTGTCTGCGACATAAAGTCTTCCAGGCCAGTGTCTTCACCCTGCTGGCCACCATGGCTTTGTGGTGAGGCATGATGCCACTTCCTGTTGTTCTACATAGTGACAATATAAGAAATGTAGGAATTTAAAACAGTTATGGTGTGTTTGTCTGTATGTGCAGCGTCATCTCCATCACCGCTCTGTACCTACTGAATTTGAAGGAGGAAGACCTTGGCGCCTTTCCTGGCAACAGGTAAACAACTGAGCCTTTTCACTGTCCAAATACAAAACACAAAGTACCATTTATAATCCATTTAGTTACAGCCTGGCAATCACCAAATAAAACCTAGCAACCACTGAATATTCCTGAGCAAAAACCTAGCAACACTCTTACAACCATTCACAGTGTCTTAGCGACCCCATAGTAACACCACAGAAACCTTTCCCATTGGACCAGCCCAGTAACACCCGACCATTACCTTTATAACCTCAGAGTAACACTTAAGTAACCACATAAAATAGCCTAGAAACACCCTGTAACACTCTAGCAACTTCCTAGTGACCACTGACATTCACCTGGCAAACACCTAGTAACACTTTACCAATATTATTCTTCTTTTAACCAATAACCAGTCACTTGGCAATCACCTATTTACACCATACCATTAGTATTCCCATTGTCACTTCTGATAACCGCTTGGCAACCACATAGTAACATCCTATCAATAGTATTCCCATTGTAACCACTAACAGTCACCTGGCAACCATCTAATAACACCATTCTGACAGTTGACCCCCCAAATCAATCCTTAGCAACCAATGATTGTCCTATTGGACCCACCAATAACATCCTACCGTCCCCTTTGTAACCTCAGAGTAACTCTCTAGTAACAACATACAGTCCTCGACTTTGACCACCTCTAAATCCAGGTAAAAACTTTTATGATTATGTTCTGCACTGCCTTTGACTGACCTTTTTCTTTACCTATCTTCTTTTATCTTTTAAAATTGCTTTAATGCATTATGTAAAGCGCTTAAAATCGCCTTTTAGCAACATTCTTGCAACCACTGACTTTGCTGTTTTGTGGCAACCGGCACGTAACACCCTCACAACTACCAAGTAACATCATAGTAACCAGTGAGTCACTTTACAATCACCCAGTAACACTCTACTATTAGTATTCCTTTGTGTAACCTCCTCCTACCTGGCATCCCTTTAGTAACACCTTACCATTAGTATTTCCTTCAACCTCAGAGTAACTTCCACAGACACAGTCTCCTTGCAACACCCTAGCAACAGTCACTTGGCAACCTCCCTATCAAACCACTGGTAGTTCCTTAGCAACCACATGGTAACACTATTATAAACCCTTTCCCCTCTCTGAAATTTTAAACACAGATGTTATCGGTGTAGTTTATTTGCTAATTTTGGTTAGCTTGTTAGTCACCGGCTCAAAGGCTGCCTGTGACATTTACAGACTTGTCTTCTAATGACATAATGACTGAGTTGCAACAGTGTTCTGTGTGGCGTTGTTTGTGCTGATTGTTGTTTCTGTCTGTTAGTAACAACAGCATGGTTCCTCTGCACACTACAGCCTGGAGCAGCACAGGTAAACTTCAGCCTTACAACACTGACTGTGTTTACATAGAGGATGTAAAGTTCATGTTTATAAGTATAGTCGAGCAGTCAACAGGTGTCAGACTGCAGCAAAATCCAAAGTATCCTGTTTGCATGGATTCAGTATAATCCCGAGTCCAAAGTGATGTCAGATAACCACTGAGCATTTAAAAATAGCCACTGATTAATGACTGGATTGATTCATTCATTCACATACTGACTACTGCTAACTTGTGTTTCATATCATAGAAGATTAAAGCCACTTGTAAATTCTGAGATTAATCCCATAAATGTGAGCAAATTCCAGCTTCTATCTCAAAGTTACAGTTTCACCTAAACTATTAGCATCAATGCCAACTGTAAAAAATAAAATAAACTGGTTTCAGTAGCTATTTTTTATCATTTTAACTCTCACTTCTCTTCTGCAGTCCCGCCAACCAGCCCACCAGGCCCCTGGCCCCCAGACGTGGACTTCTGTGACCTGCTGTACTGTGACCAGGTGTACTGCTGCTCTTCACCAGCAGAGAGCAGCACTGAATCCAACATCACCATCACTGAATCAGCTGGAGCAGAGGAGTCTGATCTTGCAGGTAACAGCAGCTCACTGACCTACATGCTTGTTGACATTAATGTATACACATAAATACAAAGAAAGAAAGACAGTCACTGATTTCTGTTTTAATGTTTGGTGTGTTTTTTTCCCTGCAGACAAAAGAAAAGAAAAACTTTATCACAAGCTTAAAGATGACAGAGACTGTGAGTGTTTACTTTCCACATCTTTTAAAATAAACGACCACATTGACCCTTTGACAGATCATTGTGTTCAGTAGATATGAAGAGGCAGAGACTGATGGATGCCATCCTGTAGCTTCAGCTCTCGCCAACAACAACTACAAACCAGATTGGGATGAAATTTGATGTGATGCCCTGAAGTTTTCTCTCATACCACCATCAGACCAATATTACCCAGAATTAAAATTAAAAGCTAAAATGATAAATGATTATTATATACCATCATACTTACCTCTCAGAATAATTAAGTCATAATTACATGTTAAAAATAAAAGTTTCTGATCAAATTCAACACAAGCAACCTCTGAGGGCAGCTAGTGGGGCTTTAGACTGTAAGTTTAAAAGTAAAATAAATGAAAACAACTTTACATTTATAATGAGAGCTGAGCTTCAGGGAAAGAGCTCTGTTATGTTGGTGTGAGGACAGAGACTGGACTGATGAAAACAGAGATTGACAGAAGAATAATTGGCACCAACAGTCATTTTTAAAGCAAAAATAGTGAAAAAATGCTTAATATTCTCAGCTTTCAGCTTCTCTAAAAGCAGGATTTGCTTCTTCTCTGTCATATATAATAGTGAGCTGAACACCTTTTGGCTTTTAGTCAGACAAAATAAGACATTTGAAGACGTCACCATGGCCTCTGTGTAGTTGGGATTGGCATTTTGACGATGAAAATAATTGTTAGTTGCAGCCCTGAAGCACTGGAAAACACAGCATTATATTTAAATGTGTTCTTCTTTCTCCCTGTCAGGGACAAACACCACCATGAATTATTTCATGATCAAAGAAAATCAGCAGATAATTGACAGCAGATACTGTCTAAGAGACAAATGTGGGTAAGTAAGAAAAGAAACACACTGGAAATGTAGGACAGGACAGAAAAATATCTCCTCAAGTACAACACAACTCTGAAAGAATAAAATTTTTTTAAAAAAAATACATTTTTAAGATAAATAAATCAATAAAATTATAATAAAACAGTGAGCTTTTAAAAGAAATATACATGTCCATGCCCTGTTTTTATTATAATTTTATTGATTTATTTATCTGAAAAATTTATTTTTTTTATTATCATTCTTTCAGAGTTGCATTGTCTCCTTGGCTTATAGACACCAGCCACTCTATATACAGGTTGACCCCTCTTGTTTCCATGATGGGTGGGGGTGGGAATGAGGAGTTTGAGTTGGTTTGCTTTTTAAATTTAATTTCAGATTTCTGTCTTTACACTGAAAATAAACTTTACGTTTTTCCTGCTGAAGCCAGTTGGGACAGCTCAGACTTTTCATTGAAACTCTCAACAAGTTTACCGGTGTAATTGTGGCCTGAAAGTTCTGAAAAGTCACTAATTAGCAAGAGTCAGTTTGAATCACATACAGAGAAAGTTGTCTGATCAAAATAATGCATATTTTTCCTCTTGATTCCTCTTGGAGGACTGATTGATCTCTTTGTGTTTCCTTTAGGCCAGGTAGATACATCTTCAGAGTTCCCATCAGCCAGTTTGTCCCAGTCAACATGAGAGTCACCCTGCTCATGAAGTAAGTACTGACTGACCCACCGCTAATAATACAAATAAACATTCACGTATATAAAAACACACTTTTACCTACAGTACAACATACTCAGCTATATGTGAATTTAAAGTAAACAATCACTTCTGCAGGAGAGGTAGTACAGTGAAAGATTGCGTCTCTCCTAAAAAAAAAAGTTGAGACTGAATGAAAAATTTTAACCCTTTCAGATCACATCCCTAATCGTATAGTGCACCTTTTTCACAATATATGCCAAAAAAATGCAAAAAAAAATCAATTTCTTGGTATTCTTATATAAAAATTCAACTGACAGCAGTGATCATAACTCATAATTTAGCTAACATCGTCATCTATCGGCTTACAGGGTTTATGATATCCTGTTATAAGATACTGTACAATACATTCATTTCTTGTAAACATTGGCATTTTTTAAAATTAAATTAGCATAGAATTGGGACGCAGTAAGAGCTAGTATATGCTCACTTAACCATAGCTGTGTGGTTGCTAATGCAGCTTATTAGAACACTAGCTAACATAGCTAGTTGAAATCACCGTTAGCATGCTATCATTAGCATGAGTGAGTTTGCTAGTTGATGCTCCTGCCGGCTCGTTAGCTTGCTGACAGTTTGTGTTAGCTGAGCTCCTTTTTCTCAAGAGTGTTTTTTGTGTACAAACTAAAGCTAAAGACATAAATGAAAAATGATCTCATTTAAATATATATTTATTTCTGTGTAGTTCTACAGAGCTGCTGGTGGTCCATCTGTGTAGTTTTGATGAGTCAGTGGCCTGCTCTGCTGTGTTGGATATAAACACTGTGACTGGGAGCAGATACCCCTCAAACACACAGGTAAATATTAACTTTCACCTACAATACAAAATACAGTGTACTCGGTGCTTATTTACTATAATATATATATATATATATATACAATAAAAAAAAATTAAAAATTCTCCTCAGTTTCTTATTACATCAAGTAAATGTTCCTTTTAACAGGATATTTTAATGTTACAATGACAATTTTTTCTTGTAATTACTACCAAATAATTCACTTTACAAGAAACTTGTAAACAACACTTGTTTTAACAACATTATAATTTTATCTTGTTATATCATGAAATTTTTCTCATTATTACACAATAACAACATATCTCATTATATGAAGAAAGTTTTCGCATATTAACAAGTTCCTTATTGTTATAACATGTTATTTTAATGTTATAATGACATATTTTTCACTTTTATTAGAAACCTTTCTTGTTACAACAAGATTATGAAAGTTTTCTCATTATTGCACAATAACAACAAATCTTATTATACAGTATGAAGAAAATATCAGATTAACAAGTGCCTTTTAACATTATAACAAGATATTTTCACCCTTTACTGATTTATTTTCTTGTTATTACTATCAAATTATTCCATTTTACAAGAAAATTTTCTTATTATACTAACATATCTTGTAATGTCATGAAGCTTTTATCATTATTACACAATAACAAAGTATCTCATTATATGAAGAAAAATATTTCTACCTCCTAATGACAAATGTTTCTCGTTATTACTACCACATTTTTCCCTTCTCTTGTTATAACCAACACATTTAATTGTGTTGGTTATAAATATTTCTCATTATTACACAATGCAATCATATCTCATTAAAACAAGAAATGTTTTTACATTTACATGACATACAGACAGATTTCATTAAAACATTAAACTTTTCTTCTTACAATATGATAAGTTTGAGTGTCGTTATAACCAGAAATTTCCATTTATTGTAAAAACAAGAAAGATCCAGTCAATACCTAAAGACAAGACATCAGTTAGAAAAACTGATAATAGTTTAATTAAGTTTTATTTTATGTTTGGGAGGATACACTGAGAAAGTATCATCCATTTATTCATCCGTTATCTATACCCACTTAATCCGTGCAGGGTTAATGCAGGTTTATCTGGCTCCCTGTGGTTCTATGAAGTTCGGATGGAGTAAATATTCACGTGTTTTTGTCTCTATTGGCGTTCGTACATTGTTTTTGTCTATTTGTGTCTCAATGTGTGTTGGTTTGAGGGTCAGTGAGGTTCCAGTCTACTAACTCAGTTACCATTACAGTTAATAATGCAGGATGTGTGGGGAAACACTGATGAATAATGGATATCTGGCAGGGTTTCCCTCACATCAGGATGACAACATGCTAATCACAGCCACACTCACACTAATCCAGTACATGTACACCAATCAGCATGTTACTGGAACGTAGAGAACACAGAAGAGACTGTATACTAGACAAACCACACTCGTATAATGGGTATTTTAGGCTCATTTGATTGGTCGTTTTTGCCGTTGTGCTTTAATCATGATTCCAAATGGTTTTGTCTGTCCCAGTTCCTGCTAAAAGTGCAGATTGTATTTTTATTTTACAAATACTTCTTGGGGACAGAGCTGCCCAGAAGCTAAAGCGATTCAGCATGTGAATATTTTTAAGTCCAACTGAAATTAAATTGTATTTTGTTTTCTACTACAGCAGCATATCTGCTCTGTAAATCACTTGTCCTGTGTTCTCCTTTAAGAGAAAATCAGACACCAAAAGAGAGAATTTTATATTTAAAAAACTTTCAGTTTCAAGATGAAGCCACATAATTTTACATTAATTCAGTGGAATACTATTATTTGTCTACATACCTGGAGTCCTAATTTCCATACAGCAAATCAAATGTTGCATAATGCGATGATGTCGTTCTATCATAGGCAGAGCAGACGGTCACACTGAGCCTGACAGCATCCTGCTACACAATAAAAGAGCCACAGACTCTGAACAACAACCCACATTAGCTTTCCTGCTAAAGTCTTCTTCTTATCTAACTTACAAACATGAACACACATCTTGTCCTGCACCTTAGTTTGTTGAAAGAGCCATCAAACAAACATTCACCGGGGAAAAGTACACCGCTAATGTAGGTCAGCAGGCTAGATAGCTAACTAGCTGCTCAGCTGCAGCACATTAAACAGCATGTAAACATACCTGCAACTGTCACTTTGGATATATTAGATGCTGGTTTGATCGTTACAATTCAAAATCCCGACAGTCTGTCGATGCTTTGTAGCTACAGCACTTTATTCACTTTGTCTCCATTCTGCATGTTGTAACACCAGCCTGCTAGCTAATGTCAATCAAACACAGACATTGACACTTGATATTATCCCCAAAGACCTTTTTTCTTCCTTTTAATAATAAAAAACTATACGTTTAAAAAACTAATTGACATTATTTTTGACTGCAAAAAGAGATGACTGAATGTGATTTCAGTTGGACTTTGAATGCCTTTACCTTTATTTGATGTCATGAAGAAGAAGCTAATGCTGTGTATTGTGATATTTATTTAGAGTTGAATTGAAATTAACAGCAGTTTAAGTGTTCCTCTTTAAATCCAAAGAGGCACTATGCAGAATTTGCATCATATCACCGCCAAGTGGGGAAAACTGTTCATGTTAGCCTCCGACTTGTAATTCCTGAGTCAGAGATGTCAGAAATTTCTCACAGCTATGATATCTCCCACTTGGTGAAAATAACAACAGAAGTGTCATCCATCATTACTGGCAGTTATGTCACAAAAAAATCCAATATTAGCAATAATAGAATCAATTCAGTTAACAAACCACTACAAATATGTACTGTAACAAAAGGATGTTTATCTAGCAGGCTAGCAGAGGACATAACTAACGCTCAAGTGGAGATAACGGGAGGTTTTTCTTTTTATAGGAAAATGGGCTTTTGTCGGACAAGCCTTCAACTGATCTTTGTGGTTTGGTATTTCTCTGTTTGTCTGTCTCTGCAGGGAGAACACGAATGGCCTCTCCATGTGGCTCGTCTTTATCGCAGCTCTTATCACTTTCGCACTGCAGTGGCCGTAAGGAAATTATTTTTCTCTTTCTTTTGTCTTCCTTTCATGAGACGTAACACACAATGACCTCCTTGGATTTATAATCAGTTGTCTGTTGATGTTTTGAAACTCATCATAGTTCACGTGTTAGTTTTAAAGCATCAGTGGTGAGATTTTGTATTTAAAATAAAAGAAAATCACACTGCAACTTAAATAGTCCCCAAATGAATGCACAATTTCCTCCTGTTTTAGTCATTTTTGCTTAAAACGACAGTGACCAGCTATTCTAGGAAATTACTGAGCCTGTTTTTTAAATCAAACTATATATTTGTGAGATGTTTTTTTAAAAAAAATACATCTTAAGTAGGAACCAATTTGTTTGGAGCCATTAGCCAGATGTTTGTTTGAGCAAATTTTAACCAAATTTCCAGAAAATTCGATTTAGTGTGTGTTTACTACTATTGTGTGAATATTTGAAGATAACAGATGGTGGTGCTGATTTTCCAGTTACTGCCATTTAATCATTGTAGAAGAAGAAGACACAAGATGATGTCATTAAAAGAGCTCAAACAATGGAAAACCATGTGGAAAACATGGTGGAAATATGACATTTATGTTTGTTTCCTGTATTAATTTGAGGAAAGTTACAGTCTCCTCATCGCTCCACACAGATCTGATGTTTTCAGCTCTTCAGTGATGTTTAAGTCACATGATTCATGTGCGTCATCATCGCATTTTGCTTTTATGCGCAAATTGGAAAGCTGAATAAAAACGAGTGGATGGAAACGCACCTACTGACAGAGTAGGAAAAAGAGAGTATTAGGAGACAAACTAACATATTGTTGGTTTTGGTCTTTTCATTTGATTAGATGATAATAGAAAAAATACAGAAACACACCAGCATTGTCCCTAATCTTCCAGTACGGTTGGCCAAAGATAATTTAAAAATTGTGCTTTTATTTTGTAGTATTTATTCATATTTTCTTTTAACTGTCTCTCTAGGGTCAAGCAGACTGCGATACTGACCATCACTTCCGGGGGGCGCTCTTCACCGACTACCACTTCCACTTCTACCGACGCTGCACAGACTAGTAAACACATTTACAAAGACAGAAATTAATATTTGCATTTCACACTTTCCCACACGAATACAATAATCTGAAACACCGACACAGAGATATATCATCACTTCCTGCTTTTATTTACTTAAATTTTTGTGGTATCTTTATATTTTTCCTGCTTCGTTAGAGAGAGTACAGGTCGTAAAGACGCAGACCAACAGAGCGACGTCACAATAATTCATTTCATCAGCATCCTGCCTTCAAAGATGAATCAAAGACTTATTTTCTGCACTTCAGACAGAGAAGTTATTGTGGTAATTATGTACAGGAATCAGTAAATGGAACTCAGATACTGATTTTATTCATTTTTTAAGGATGTTAACATGATTCATTTACCTGAAAATTTGAAAACTGGCTAATTAAGTGGTACTCCTTTCTGTTGGTCTTTGGTTTTTAGTTATTATGAAGTTTGTAGATTTTTGCTGTAAAATACTTATGCTTATGGAAGAGGACTACATCTATGTGTATCTAAAATAATGTGAATTTTTAGATTACCCTCTCAATTTCAAGAAGAACTTTGAGAATTACATCACAATTCAACAAGATTCTGACATTTTCCTAAAATTCTGAAATTAAACTCAATGTTTACTGAAATTGAAAACTAACAAAATTAAATCATAATTCTGGAAATTGATTTTCTTATCTGAATTTGATCACAAAACCACACTGAATTACAAAATATTTAAAACCACAATGTACTCATGTTAAAAGAAAATTGAAAAGCCTCCTATAAACTAAGAACAGTGGTCTGCCTGGTGCACGATGTTAAAATTGCTTGTTAAAATAATAATATTGATGTGGTTTGAGTCATTTCTGAGTGTGAAACTGTGAAATGAATCTTTTCTATGAGCTGAACTGAATGTGACTCCTGACTGCTCTACTTCATGTGAAATGAAAGCTAATAAACAGTGAGGTCAAAAAGTTGAATAAAATGTTTAAAAAATGTATCTCATCTTTGTGAAACTTTTTTTTTTTACTTTAACATTTTGACATGAAACATTTTTACAGTGTAGCGATTAGTGATTGGAAGTCACGTGACTTTCATCTTGACTTTGACCTAAACACCAATGTCTTGTGACTTTACTTTTTTGCTTGAGTGGGGTTTTTTTGGAATTACTTCATGAACTCCCAAAGCCCAGAGATGAAAAATTATGTTTTTAAAATTGTGCAGCAAATCAGCTCAACATTTACCTGACAATTGATATAGTTTCAGTCAATCCAACAGCATCCAATCATGTTCAAGAAGGAGGGAAAAGATTGGACTAGCTGACAGATAACATCTCATCACATAGGCATTGAAAACTATGGTAAAATAAAAATAAAAAAGCAGAAAGGACAGTTAGCTAATGCTGGCTTTAATCTTTTTTGTGCTAGTGTGGTATAATTTTATAAGACTTATGATGTGCTGAGAGAAAGACAAAATGCAATGCAAATGATTACTGTCAAGATGATAAGCATTAGGTAGAAGTGTGTTGAATTATTATGATATTGTATGTATACCTCACAGAAACTTGTGATTGATATATGGGCACAAAGTATGTTAAAGATAATCTCACTTAGTGCACTGGATAAAATTGTAAGTGTATAAGTGTATAACCTCAGGAAAGGATTGAGAAATAAGGGTGTAAAGTGGCAAGAATAACTTGCAAAAGTAAAGCCAGAAGAAGAATTGGAAATAATGGTGTAAAATGACCCTGAACAGTTATAAAAATAAAAGAGCAGTTCATGTCCAGTTCAGCCCGAAACCTATTTTTGGGACTTTGGGTCTGCAACAGGTGATGTAAAGAGGTTATAATGCTGTAATTGGCTAGTATGAAGAGGTTGGACAATAGGCGTGCACTTTATAAGGCAAAAGATATAAAAACTGAGGTGCGGTCCCAGCTCTCCAGAGCATATGTGGTAAGCCTTGTGTGCACTGTATATTGCTCTCCTTTTATTGAAGTACATGTTGCTGCACAGAACTCTGACTCCTGATGATTCTTTTTATTTTTTCAATCAATCAATCAATTTTTATTTAGCCTATATAGCAAAAATCACAACAAAAGTCATCTCAAGGCACTTTTCACATAGAGCAGGTCAAGACCGTACTCTTTAATTTACAGAGACCCAACAATTCCCCCATGAGCAGCACTTGGCGACAGCAGTAAGGAAAAATTCCCCTTTAACGGGTAGAAACCTCAAGCAGAACCAGGCTCTTGGTGGGCGGCCATCGAGAGACAGAAAGAAGGGGGGGGGGGCAGAATAACAACAATCATAACAATAATGACAATGACACAGCAGCAGCCATGGAAGGATGCCAACAGGACTGTGAAGGACCGCGAAGGCTCAGCCCAGAACCCAGGGTTTCCTGTGAGATGAGAAAGCACAAAAAAACATTTTGAACATCAAAGAGAAGTTTTGTTCTTGAGCTGATCTGAAACTTTTTTCAACTGAGATCCAAAGATTAGACACGATACTAGATAACGTTAACCCAGAAGTGTGTAACTCTCCAAACATGAAATCAATGAACCCTCGACGGTCAGCATGGTGATGGAAACTTTGAATCTGAGATTTGGTTTCCTAAATGATGCCATTAACTATGTTTACATGCACAGTAATATTCCACTATTATTCCAAATATGACAATATTCTGAAGACGTTCCGAATACTCGCATTGATACGGGTCATTTAAACAGCATATTCCATTTGGATATTACGGCCTCATTCCGAATATAGCGTTTTCCGATTGAAACGTGTGGGATATGCCAATATTATTCGGGTTTTAGGAGCGTTCTTCAGATATGAATACATTCAGAATATGCGTCTCGGTGTTTTTACTGCAGCCTCCTGCCTGTTTACAGTCAGCTCTGTGTTTGCAAGGCTGGGATAGAGATGCATAACAGGCTGGTTGTGTAACGCACCCCTGCGCAGGAAAAATGACATGGAATGAGATGGCTGGAAAAACAGAGAGCACCTCTCCACAACGCAGGTGGAGAGGATTGGTTATTATCCTGACGTGCAGCGATGGACTGACTGTGATACACCAAAAACACTCAGCAGTGTAGTAAACATCATGGGACAACCTTGGTACTGGATGTGCCTGTAACTATAAATTTATATCAGGCAGCAGCAGCCCACTAATATTTTTCACCTCGCTGGTTTACTTCACCACCTGCAGAGATCTTGTGATTCCTGTTCCCACCGGAGCAGAGGGAAACCCTAAAAACCTGCATGTAGACGGGAATATTAGTGGAATATTCATTTTCACTAGCCTTTTAAATAGCTTAGGAATACTGCCTTTTTTGGAATAAGGATGAAAAGCTGAATTTTTTGTGCATGTAAACGTAGTCATTGATGGTTGGTCACCATAGACTGTATATAAAGCTGGACGTAGTGAGGTGTGACATCACAGAGCAATAATTTCCAAGATGACGACCATAATGACTCGTCGAAAAGATGGTTGACTTAGTATTTCTAGAGTGAAGTTGAGGCCTTTTGAATGGGATCAGTTGGAGCGTCTAGCGGTCGGTTCTTCAGCCTGAAGACGTGGTAGCTGCTGTTCCTCATTCCTTAATGAGCTGTATAGGACTTTAAACAGAATTTGACCTGATTTGGGAGTAGTTGGACATAACTTGAGAACTTTCCATTGACTACATTTATTCCCTAACCCTTTACCCTCTCCGTAAAGTAATCCTAATTATAATCTTAACCTTAAAACTAAATCACTCAATGGGAGACAGACTGTTGATCCATCAGATCAGACAGGAACTGATAAACTAAAGGAGTTGGAAACAACTGGTTTAAGCTGCTGAAACACTTTGTTAAGGTTAAATATTGCAACTTGTGATCTTCCTTGAACACTAACAAAGCGCTGTGAGTTACCTGAACACACACATACAAACATTAATCCGTCTTTAGTTTCCAGAATCTAATATTGTAGGAAAACAAATGAAATACGTTGACAGTGAGCTGCAGATTAGAAACTTTTAAGGAAACGAGGTTAGCTTCAGAAACGTGAACTCTCTCAGCCAAACACACACACAAACACACACACATACACACTGATTACTTATTCAGGTGGAGGAGGTGCAGCAGAAACACCAAACTAATTAGGTGTCTGAGACTAACGGGTCAGCTGCAGAGAAGAAAACACAGACAGCAGGAGGACAGAAATGGACGCTCAGCAGGCTGTGAGTATCTGAGAGTTCAGATCAATAAACTGTTTTTTTTCCCACTTCAATTAATACAAATATTCATTTGTAATTTTAATTAATTCACTACATTGATGCATTTGCCAGAAAACAAAAATCCTCATGAAATTCTATTTTAATTCTAAATTAAGAGCTGACCTCGACTGGAATATAATTTCATACATACATTTTATCTACATAAATCTAATTTCTTGATGTTGGAATTATGTTTTTATATTAAGAAATTCAAGGATATTGTGGTTTAAAACATTACATTCTTCAATTTTTCTAAATTATAAATATATATATCATATTAAATTGAAATGTAAATTTAAGAAAGTTATATATTGATTAGATTTGTTTCTGCATGATGTTTGGGATGACGGTTGACATCAGTTAATGATGGTTTAAATCACCTTTTATTGACGCAGTTATGAGTGAGTCACCAAAAACGTTACGACACCTTATAGCAGATAAAAAGGGTGAAGTTAGAGATATAAAATAGTATCTAAAACGCCCATCTCTCCTTCATTATTGGCCAGATTTACTTCAAATTTGCCCTCGATATCCACGAGGATGAGAGTCCACCTGGACACAGCAGCTCATTTCACACACAAAAACAAAATCCTTCCAGCAGACACGAACACAACAACTCTGTTAGATAAGAAACACTAACAGCAGCTGTCTGTGAAGTTACATCACTGTTTTAATGGTTGATATTGTAGAAATGTGTGTATAGTGTAAATACAGTCAGATGTGCAGCTCTCTATAGAACGATCTACAGTGTATCTACAGGAATGAATGATAGTCATTATGTAAATACAAAATTACTTTATAATACTTTAATACAGTATCAATACAATGAATTGGAATATTACATACAGCAATACAGCAAAACTTGCCTATATGCAAAAAAAAGCTCTAACAAACAAAAAACACGTCCTGAACAACAACGGCAGACTGTTGTCTGTATGAAGACGTTAGCTTCTGAGTTTGGAGGTGAGGATGTAAACGTGTGTAAAATGTGCTGCAGATCCACAAAGTTTTGTTGCTTGTTTGTGTTTGAGTGAGAAAAGTATCGAGGACATGTGAAGGCTTTGGTCACTGAATGTTTTCTGTGTGAAAACAACGCAAACGTGTCACAGTTTGCTCCGTAATTGTTGCTGTCGTGTCGACTGCGTGAAGAGTTTTGAACATGTGGGCTCAGTGTTGATCCCTGCAGGTAAAACACGTTGGCCTGAGATTAAATAACCAAGCAGATTAATATAAAACCTTCACTCTGTTAAAAAACTGTAAACATTCTGAACCAAAACATCTCAAAGCAAACAGACTTTAGTATGAAGGAGGATGAGAGCCACCGATGCCAAACATGTCACCAAACCAAAACAGGAGACATCTGGAAAGAGGAAGTGCCCCACACACACACACACACACACACACACACACACACACACACACACACACACACATAGTGCAGAGACGCACACTCACATTTGGTCCAACATAAGTGAAATTGAGAAAATGTCCCATTTTTCTTTAGAATTTGGGATCGCCATAAAGTCTGGTAAACAGGATGAAACGCAACACGAACACATAGACACACACACACACACACACACGGCCGTCTTCAGTATAAAAAGGGCACGTCACGTTCTGTAACATTGGGAGATATCTCCGACTACGTTGTTAGTAGGTTTGCTAGGTTTGCCGTGAATAAAGAGATTCCCCATCTGACACCTGTGTCTCCATCAACTGATTCCTCTTATCCACCTCTTTCCTGCCACAACAAGTACAAGAGCCGTCCAGCAGAACAGCACCGCATCGGTTTGTTGGGCTGTAATAAACACCGCAGCCCATAGAGGGCGCTAACAGAATCAGTCTCATTTCACCAATAAGAAAAACACACGACACAGAAATATATTTTTTTTATTTGATGGGAACTTTACAGATCAGTGAAGTAAATTGTTAATCAATAAAAAAAAAAAAAAGCCAGGTGTAACGTTTCTAAGCCGATACAGGTCACTAATCTCAGCTGTGTGTGTGTGTGTGTGTGTGTGTGTGTGTGTGCGCGTGCGCGTGCACGTGGTGGTGTTGTCTGTCAGCCCAGAGACTGACAGATGTCTCCTGTCACCACGGAAACTGTCGTCGGGGGAAACTGTCTGTCTCTCTCCTCCTCTTCTCGACTTCCGCCTGTCGTCTGAGAACATGTAATTAACTGATACTCTATCCTCTGTGTGTGTGTGTGTGTGTGTGTGTGTGTGTGTGTGTGTGTGTGTGCGCGCTGCAGGGCAGGATGGGAGTTCGGCATCTCTCTCAGATTCAGGAGGAGATGGACAGCAGAGAGCACAGGTAACGGGACAGCTGATTGGTTGAAAGGGAGTCTTCGTGTCATGTGACGTCTTCACTGTGTTCACGATAGAGAGCTTTAAGGGAAACCTGAACTTCCGAGTTCTGTTCCAGAAGCAGGAAAATCTCAAAATCCCGTTGACATTTATTAATATAAAACAGTCTTATTCAAAAGTACGTACATCGTTTCTCCACGTGTAATTATTTTTTAAACAATCTAAAACCTTCATTATTTCTGTTTTTAGCAGCCTTTGACAAACATAACTTTGTTAAAGGAAATTGTAAATAAAGTTTATTATTACCATTATTGTCATGTTTTCCAAACGTTACAGATTGATAAAAGAGCTAAGTCCACAGCAGAAGTTCAGTTGTTGTAGAAGTTTTCAGACAGTGGATTTTACTGCTGAAAAGTCAGAAAACTGACTTTAGAGGATAATGTTGGCGAATTTTAAAGTTATGGACGAAACCAAATGGCAAAAAAATCAGTGGTTTCAGCTTCTTAAATGTGAATATTTTCTGTTTTTTCGTTGACTTCTATGATAGAAAACTGAATGTTTTAGGTTTTTGGATTGTTGGTATTTGAAGACGTCACGTTGAACTCTGGGAACTTGTAACAGGCGTTTTTCACAACTTTCTGACATGGATTAATCAATAAATTGAGAAAACAATTGGTATATTAATCAATAATGAAAATAACTAATGTGGAGTTCCTCCTTAAGGTCACATGATAATCCGAAAATACACACCGATGTTTGCCAGCCAAGTATCTTGGTAGGTCTAACGCCCAACATTCAAGTGTAAATAAATAAAATAAAATGTTAAAGTAAAATAATAAAATATGGATGTATCTATCTGCTGAGGAACTGGAAACTGATCAATCTGATAACTGTGTGTGTGTGTGTGATACTCTCCATCGAAGCGCGACCATGGCGCAGGGATACGTTACCATCATCAGACCAGACTGTAAACAAATCTGAATGGAAACTGGTCGACATCGAGGACAGTGTGTGTGTGTGTGTGTGTGTGTGTGTGTGTGTGTGTGTGTGTGTGTGGCTACTCAACAAGCTTACGACATGCTGAGGTGAAATATGAACTCTTTCTCTCTCTTTCAGTGCTTCTATCCTCCCTCCGATCGTCCAGCAGCAGCAGCAGACAGGTGCAGCACGTAGAGCAGGTGTGAACGAGGCGGAGAGACGGGCGATGGTGAGGCGTCTGTCTGATCCGGCATCTCTGGCTCTGTACGAGGAGCAGAGGAAGCTGGAGGACAACAGGAGTCTGCTGGAAGAGGTAACATGATTATAAACCACCCAACAGGAGCGCTTATTTTACAGGAGCTCTGAGGTGAAACTACACCCTCTAGAGGCTGGAAAGAATAGATAGATATGGACGTATTTTCTGTTTACAAACAACCACGGACGCAGCACAGCAGTGGGGCAGAAAATACGTCGCCACAATGTCCTGATAGCTTATATACTTTTTCAGTATTTAGAAATAAAGCTGGAAAACATTAAAATTACTGTTTAGAGGTGATTTTTTTATGCAACACTCTTCCTTGCATTCTCTTTTTTTTTTTTTTTACCACACATAAGCTTAGATATAGGTCTCTCAGCCCTGGCTAGCTAACATATGACACTTATTCCAGTAAGAAGCAGAACTGCAGCTAGTAGCAGCGATAACGCTAACACAGACGACACAAAGTTACACTACAGGTAGTGAGAAATTAACTGTGAGTGTCCAAACACATCAACCATTAGCACAAAAGCAAAAAAAGTAACATTAGCATGAGTATAAACCAGTAACGTTAGCATAAAAGATAAATAGTAATGTTAGCATACAAGACAAAAAAGGAACGTTAGCATAAAGCATTAAAAAGTAATGTTGGCAAAAAAAGCAAAAAAGTAACGCTAGCATGAAAGATAAAATAGTAAAATGCAATAAAAGATTGTAAAAAAGTAACATTACAATTAAAAATAAAAAGTAATGTTTGCACAGAAGGCCAAAAGTGATGTTAGCATTAAAGCTAAGAAGTTACTTTAGCATAAAAGATAAAAAAGTAACGTTAGCATGAAAACAATAATGGCTACATACCTAGCATGCAAATGTTGGTGAACAGGCTTCAGGATAAAACTTAGAATCTAAAGTTAGCAACCTCACCGGGTAATTCATGTAGAAATAAAGAAAGAGCATTTTCTTGAGTGTTGCTAGTTAGCCTTAATATTACAGTACTTAAATGTTTCTTATAGTTATACTGAGAACTAGCCGATGAAATTTAGTACTTTCAAACTTAGTGTCATTTCCATCAACCTCAGCTGTATTTTGTGTTTACTGCTAATTAGAAAATGTAAACTAACATTGTTGTTGTGCGTGTTGACGTGTCAAAATACATCCTCACAGAGCTGCTAGCATGGCTGGAGTTTCTGAAAAGGGAGAAATGTGCTTTTTTGTTAATATTTTTAATGTGATGATGATGCAAAACCTTCCAGTGCCGTGTTAAGATAAGATAAGACTTTATTGATTCCCAGAGGGGAAACTCGCAGGTTACAGCTGTGCAGGAAACAAGGAAACAGATAAGAATGAGGAGTAATAACACAACAAAATAAAAATCCAAGCAAATGGAACTCAATGTATATACATTATTAATATTATACACATTACAATACTTAGGTTACATGACCTGACTTGTGGGTTGTAAAAATAGAAGTGGTGCAAAATATGTGCAGAAATAATGGTTCTGGTAGATGTAGCTATAGATATACTTTATATACATATGTTATCTAGATGAAGTAATGAGTACAAAATAAATAAAATATGCAGTAGTGTTACACACACACACACACACACACATATATACATATATACATGAATATACACTAACTAGCTACTGTGTGCATGTGTGTGTTTTTGTGTGTGTGGTCCAGCTGGGTCGTATCGAGGCGGAGCTTCGAGAGTCGCTGCGTCTGGACATGGAGCGACAGCAGGAGGCTGAATTCCTCCGCCAGCAGGAGAAAAAACTGCTGTGGCAAAATCTGTGTTACCTGAGCCTGAACCAGCGAGTCACCAAGTACACAAACACACACACACACACACACACACACACACACACACACAGGAACACACAACCAGGCCCTCCAGGAGTTTTCTGTGATTATTGCGGCTAAAAACGTTTGATTCTGCAGCAGCTTTTCTCAAAAATTGCGATACAATTTGTGATGTTTTATGTGCTCTTATTGTTGTAAAATTGCAGGAATTTGGAAAAATTGGAAACAAAGGATGAATGAAGAGTCATATGTAATAACTTCCTTTGATAAAACGTATACTGCATATCACAGAAACAACTATATATTAGTGCTAATTGTTGTTGAATTGTTTTGGAAAATGAGAACCACGGGCTCAAAGTTATATAAAAAAAAAGAAAATACTGTCCTTGAGCTCCATTTATAAGCCTTTATTAACCTCAACATTAACACAAATGCCATTAAAATAAATCCATTAATGCCTGAATCCTTGCTGAATATAAGCTATCACGACACGAATTGTGACAGCTGGTCCAAATCACATCTCTCTGTCATATCTTCACCGGGAGGAGCTAAGACGCACCCCGGTATTTAATTCCTATGATCTGAAATCCAAAAATGAACTGATTAAAAGTGCTGAATTTATCCAAAGGCTTCTAACTCTGACCTCAAATTGTAATTCAGCTGTACATTCACTCACTTTACTCTTGTGACAGTTTGATTACAACTCTAAGTTTGATAAGCTTGAAGAGCATCACATGTTTTCAGGGACACTTTTCTGTCCTCGTCTCCACAGACCCTGGGTCAGCAGCTACTTCAGGAAGTTCCCCATGCACATCTACTGCATGCCCGTCCAGGCAGCCAATCACAGAAGCAGGAGGCGGGGCTTAAAGAAGAGGCCATGAAGGGGCGGGGCTTAAAATAATTTTGATATTGATTTTTTTTTTTTTTCTGGAAAAATAAATTTGGTTGTCTCCACCATGTATTATGTTTTCCTCCTATATTCTTTAAAACATGAAAACAATCAAACAAACACAATTTTATATAATTTTGATTCACAATGATTTAATCCAACATTTCTACAGGAATTTTTTGGATTATTTTAAATATTGTTGAGCCCATGGAAACAGAGAGACTGGTGATTAAAAGTAAATTTAACTGGTGTCTCCAGTTTGGACACTGTGGTTTTAAACGGTGCTGGGCCAGTTCATCAAAAGAACCTTAAGGCTAAAATGTATTTTATGAAATGATGGTAGATTAATAAGTGTTACATAGAAGACAGAGTGTCCCCAGAAGGCATGCATCCTTTTTAGTTTTTTAACTAGCACATCACTGTGATGCAGCACTGTATTTTCCATGAACCGCATTGAACGCAGCGTTACGTTTTTACGTAACTGCGTCACTCTCCTGTCCAGCCCTTCTTCTGTGCACGTCCTGAATCACAGACATCATGGTGAGCTTTTACATTTATTTGTTCTCTTTTAAACCGATGTGAGCAGCTAAAATCCTAACGTAGCTTCTCATTTACACGAGGATAAGCTCACATAGACTCTGTTTAACAGTTAACACGCTGTTTTTGTGTTGTCTGTAGCGTCCGTTTAGCTCGCTGTTAGCTGGAGATGCTACCCGGCGAGCGTAAGCACATGGGCGTTATGACTGCGCTAGCGGCTAAGCTAACCGCTTCAGTGCTGCTGTTGTAAAACATAATAAAAGCTCCGGTGAGCTGTTGGCTTTGCAGCAGCTACAGTTACATTTAGTGATACATTTAAGATGTGAGTTTAGGCTGCATTTATTCTTGCTTGTTCCTTTTAGCTGACTCATTAGCATGCTAGGTTAGCTTGTCATTCGGGCTTTGTGGTTGTCAGAGAAACTAATGAGCGATTATTACACTTTATTTATTACATATTGGGAAGAATAATAAACACAACATGTCAGAGATAAATAACAAAGCTTGTTTTGCTTTTAAAGGTTAACTATTCGCTCAGTTATTGGCAGTTTCTTTTTTTTTTTTTTTTTAATTTTCTTAACACTGTCTGAAAGCTTCTAGCGGTTTCTAGGATGAGAGGATGCTGCTTTCAAGGGTGCTCGGAATAAATAGTTCCGTACACGCCTTAATTTAGCTCTAGTCGTATACACAACCCCAAAATGACTGGTACTTCATGAAACATCAAAAAAGAATGGAAAGTGCCAATTATAGCTGCAACAATTCAATTAATTGCCAACTATTTTGATAATAATAGTAATTTTTTAAGAAGAAAATGTCCAATTTCTCTGATTCCAGCTTCTCAAATGTGAATATTTCCTGGTTTCTTTAGTCCTCTATGACTATAAATTGAATGTCTTTGGGTTGTGGACAAAACAAGACATCTGAGGACGTCATCTTGGGCTTTGGGAAACAGTGATCGACATTTTTCACAATTTTCTGACATTTTACGGACCAAACAATAAATCAAATAATCTAGAAAATGACCGTTAGTTGCAGCCTTACTTTGATTTTCCAGTTTATTAGGTCAACTAAGCTAAAACGTATTAGTCTTAGTTTTAACAGCCCTGCAGCCCCTGTCTGTAATTGCAATATATGTGATGATATAGATTGAGTGATGTGGTGATTAATTGACGTCTCTCTGTAGGCGTCCTTATCGATGGCCCCCGTCAACATCTTCAGACATGGAGCTGATGAAGAGAAAGCTGAGACTGCACGACTGGTGTGTTTGTACATCTTGAGTTTTTATTCTGATATTGACTCCTTTTATATTAGAAAACTTCTATTTTTATAAAATTCCACCTATAAACTGTTTGGTTTGTGTGTGTTTTCTCTGCAGTCGTCCTTCATTGGCGCCATCGCCATCGGAGACCTGGTGAAGAGCACTCTGGGACCAAAGGGGATGGTAACGTTTTTATTTTACCAATTCCAGTTTTGTTTGTGGATTTTTTTAAAAAAATTCTGGTTTGTCTTAAATTTAACCAAGAAAACAAAATTAAAAAAATGTTAAACTCAAATATTTTCATAAAAAGTCATTTTCTGTTTTCAGTTATTTTCTGCTTGTTTCTCGTGATTTGGACGTGTGTTCGTTTTAGTTTCAGCTCTTGTCTTGACTTGACAATATTAGCGATGGTATAAATCAACTATAATCTATATAATCATCATATTTCTCCTCGTCTTTGCTTCCAGGATAAGATCTTGCTCGGCGGAGGGAAGGGCGGCTCGGTGACGGTGACCAACGACGGCGCGACCATCCTGAAAGCCATCGGAGTCGACAACCCTGCCGCCAAAGTTCTGGTTGGTGAGTGAAGCTGCAACCAACAGATCTTTGTCATTTTTGCAGATGATTGATCGACAGACGAGTCAATTAATCATCTAAACGTAACTCTAATCATTTGTTCAGTGACTGACAAACTAAATCATCAACAATTTTGATCATTTTTTTGTCATTTTTAAAGTTAAAGTGACAGTTTTCTTTGTCTTCTGTGACGATATGTTGACATTTTTGGGTTTTAGACGGTTTGTTTTGGGCCAAACGAGGCGTTTGAAGACGTCACCACAGACTCTGACATTTTACAGGCTGAATTATTCATTAATAGTTGCAATTGATCAGCTTGTTTCATGTATCTGCTGTCGTGTTGTCGTCTCATCAGCGTTAACAGTAAAGTGAAATATGATGCCATAAAAATATTGATCTTTTTTCCTCCGTCCAACAACCACATGAGTCAAAGTAATTAATGAATTTTCTTTTATTGATGATAAATGTGAGGTGTTTGTGTGTTTCCAGACATGTCGAAGGTTCAGGACGATGAAGTCGGAGACGGAACAACGTCCGTTACTGTTCTGGCCGCCGAGCTGCTGCGGGTAAAAACCCGTCTGACTGTTTCCTGTATATGAAAATATAATGATTTAGTTTATTAGACACAACAAAACGGAGCTCAGGTCAAAGATACCCACAAAATATCAAGAACACGTTAAAGTCCAAGACCTGGATGTAAAGACGCCTCGATGCAGGAGTCCAAATCCTAAAATACATATTTATAAGATTACAAACAAATTAACTAAGATTATGGGATTATACTGTTTAATTTCCATAAACCATCATTTAAATGTCTTTATTAAACTTAATATGAGACAGTAGTTTATTCCGCTGACCTTTAACCCCCACTGTTGACATCACAGGAGGCGGAGCTTCTGATCGCCAAGAAGATTCACCCACAGACCATCATCTCTGGCTGGAGGAAGGCCACGCAGGTCGCCAGAGACGCTCTGAGGGAGGCCGCTGTGGATCACAGGTGACTTCAGCTGATATGAATCATTATTTATCACACTGAACACAAACAATACGACAGCTCTGCTATAAACGCTGCTGTTACAAAGAGAATAAATGTTCAGGTTTTTGTTGATACTGTCAGAAAGGTGATAATTCTACTTTGTATATATACATGAGGGTTGCAAAATATTAGGAACACTTTTCAATATAACGCTCCAGTTCACCACCAGCACCCACTAAGACCTCAATAATAAACATAAAGTAGAATCATGACCTTTCTGACCATGTCAATAAAAACTGAAAATGTAAAAGTTTCATAAATGCAGAATTAATGGCAGAGTTGTTGGATTGGATTATAACGTAAATTAGGCAGTTAGTGTATATAAACACTCACAGATCCCTGAAGACTGCAGACATTCAAGTCTGCTGCTTTAATGAGAATAAACCTTCCACATGAGAACAGAAACACAGGTTAAAGGACGAGTTCACAGTGTTTCTAGTCTGTGTTAAACCAGCAGTCAGGTGTCTGTAATCATTCCTCCTGTTCATACCGGATATTAAAAGATCCTTTAAAAGGGGCTTTCAATGGAAGTGATGGAGGTTAAAATCCACAGTGTGTCCACACAGTCATTTAAAAGTCTCTGTGAAGCTTCTATTCAGCTTCAGCAGTCTGAGTTAGTCATATCAAGTGGATATCTGACACATTTACAGTCTTTTTAGCATCAAATTCCCTCTTTGTGTTTCCTCGGACAGTGTTTCCCTGTTGAGCTGCAGGTGGAAGTATAGTAACAAAAAGAGGAACTTTGGCACTAAAAAGACTGTAACGTTGAAAGATATCTACTTGATTTGACTCATTTGGACGCTGAAGCTTCATATTAGCTTCATATAAACTTCTAATGGTCAGTATGAACAGGAGGAATGATTACAGCAAGAAAAACATGTTTCACTGTTCATTTAGACTCCTGACTGTTGTTTTAAAACACTTGAAAAACTGTGAAATCGTCCTTTAAAGTGTATGAAATCAGAAAAATTACATATCGACTGAAATGAACATGTTTCAGGTCCATGAAACAAAGTGAAAATGTACAACTTTAATATATTATGAATCAAATGGATTTTCTTTTATTTATTCCCCATTCCTCTGTTTTATATTTTATTTTTTAAATTTTCTCCCTGGTATATCAGGTGATTCTTACTAACTCTTAACTATCAGCAATTAAAACTAAACTAAACTCAACACACTGATTCAGGAAACACACATTTATTTATCCTGGTATGCGGGGAAAGAAGTGTTTTTTTTGTTTTTAGTAGGAAAATCACATTGATCAGTCTGAGAACTGATGGTAGACTTTATATTACTGTGGTTGATCTTCTCCAACATTAAATCATCCAGTTTTTCAGTTAAACACCTCAAAACAGATTCAGTCTGGAAGATTCTGCAGCTCAAGTTCCTTCAAAATCATAAAAGTCGCATGAAATTAGTGAAACTGGCAGCTGAAATTGTTAATTTGACATCATCAGTTAATTTATTTGTTAATCTTTATTTGTGCGTCTCCCTCCTCCTCCTCCTCCTCCGTCTCTGCCTCGCCATCCTCCCGGTCTCCGTAGCAACGACCCGGCTCGTTTCAAGGAGGACCTGTTGAACATCTCCCGCACCACGCTGTCCTCCAAGCTGCTGACTCACCACAAAGATCACTTCGCCCAGCTGGCCGTGGACGCCGTCATGAGGCTGAAGGGCTCCGGCAACCTGGAGGCCATCCACATCATCAAGAAGCTGGGAGGAAGCCTCACCGACTCCTACCTGGACGAAGGTGAGGCCGTGTGACATCATCGCCTCCCCGCCAGGCTGTTGCTCTGGTTTCTCATTGGCTGCTGTGATGTCACGCGTGACTCGGCTGTGTGCTTCGTTCCAGGTTTCCTGTTGGACAAGAAGATCGGAGTGAACCAGCCAAAGAGGATGGAGAACGCCAACATCCTGATCGCCAACACCGGCATGGACACCGACAAGATCAAGGTACACACACACACACACACACACACACTGTAGCAGTACTAATCCTCTAAAAAGCCTTAAAACTCACTTAAATGAGGCCGTTGTGATTCTATAGCCGCGTTTCTACCGCAGGAACTTTCCTCAGGGACTAAGAACCTTTTCAGGAACTTGGGGGGGGTAGCACTTCCTGAAAGTACAGGAGCTTTGGGGGCGGGGTTTACAGGGATGACTGTCGCTGATTGGTCAAACACACACACACACAGCAAGGCTGCTTCAACTTGTGCATCGTTTCATTCACAAAACAAGGAAGTACTCGAACGAGGGGAGGACATTTCTCTTTGTTTAAAAGTAAAGTTGGGCTTCGTTGTCGGCTTCCTGACCCCTAAATTCCACCGGGCGCACCGCAGCGCGTCCCAGAGGCGTCTCTCTGCTCCGCTGCGCTAAAGATAGGTGCCTCGTCTATTTTTTGTACGGAAGCTGCGTCAAGCAGCACAGAGCAGATGGAGCTGGGCAGGAAGTCAGACACAGAAACAGCATTGAGCATCCAGTCAATTTTCAAAATAAAACACCCTGTGCAGACTCCTGGTCGTATATCAACAATAAACGCAATTAAAACAGACAAATAAAGAAACCATTAACTACGTCGCCTCATTAACCAAAGCAGAAGCACAAAGATCAAGGAAAATGATCAAATCAACGAAAGCTGAGCAAGTTAATGAAATTGGACAGTTCAGTTGCCCTGCTACTGCAGTAATTACGGTAGCCTTAAGACACTCTGTGAGCTTTGACTAGGCTGCTGTAATTACTGTAGTAGGAGTGCAACTGACTTTAAACGGCGGATGGCTTCCTCGCGGTGAAGACGCTCCGCTTCTGACACGCTCCCGGTGGAATCCCGGGGTGACTGGTTTTTAAAAAAGAGAGAGAGAGAGAGCTGAGACAGTGGTGGTCGAGCGAGGGAGCGGCGGTAGAGAGAAGCCCGTGGTTACGTTCTTAAACAGAAATAAATAATCATCATGTTCTCTCTGCGTTTCTCCTCTTCATTCCTTCATCACATCCGACTAATAACAGCAGTAAATACGGAGAACAGCAGGACGTTCATGGTTCCTCAGATATGATGGAAACACCAACAGGATGCACAACAAGGACTTAAAGTTCCAGGTTTAGAACTTAACACTCGCTTGCTTCAGTATATTAAGGCTGCAACCAACAAACATTTTAATTATCTATTAATCTGTTGATTATTTTCACTATTAATCAATTACTTGTTTGGTCTATAAAAGGTTTGAACATTTCTCAAAGCCCCAACATTCAAACTAAAATGTCTTGTTTTGTCCCGACTGTCAGTCCATAATAATAATAATAATAATAATAATAATACCTTTTTATTTATAAAGCACTTCCCTAAACAAGTTACAAAGCACTTTTACATAAAATGAAGATGTTCAGTTTACAGTCATAGAAGAAGAAACCAGAAAATATTCACATTTAAGAAAATAGAACCAGATCATTTTAGTATTATTTCCTAAAAATTGACTCAAAATGATTAATAATTATCATAATAGTTTGAGATTCATTTTCTGTCGATCAATTTATTGATAAATCGATTAATTGTTGCACCTCTAGAGAGTCTCAACTGATCCTAATCATCAGTATCAGCTGGTTTAAAGGATCAATGTCGGCTGATCGATAACGATCGTCTCTTTACGCCGTTGTGTTCTCGCTGTTGCAGCGTTTTTCACATCAGTGAACGTGAGGAATTATTTGGGCACAGCTGAGTTTAGAAATTGATTTTTGTTTCCTGAATGTTCGTTCTGTGCGTCTCAGATCTTCGGCTCCAGGGTTCGTGTCGACTCGACGGCGAAGGTTGCAGAGATCGAACTCGCAGAGAAAGAGAAGATGAAGGAGAAGGTCGAACGAATCCTGAAACATGGAATCAACTGCTTCATCAACAGGTACGTAAACACACGCGCACACACACACACACATACATACACACACACACACGCAGTAAAACACACACACACACACACACACGCACACACACACAGGTACAGATCAGCGGGTTGGTGTCCAGCAGGAGGCGCCGCGTGTGAAGAAACTCCTTCATCTCTTCTTCTTTCTCTCCTCGCAGACAGTTGATCTATAACTACCCGGAGCAGCTGTTCGCTCAGGCTGGCGTCATGGCCATCGAACACGCTGACTTCGCCGGCGTCGAGCGCCTCGCTCTGGTCACTGGTACGAACACACACACACACACACACGTCCTGTCAGTGTCAAGTTTATTTGTCACATGTTATCATATAAGATAGAATCACAGTGAAATGTGATCGTGTCGAGTTTAAATAAAACACAAAACTTTGGTTTCTGCCTGTTTGTATGAAAACAGACGCTGGACATGTTGATTGAAGGCGTTTTTCTTTTTTACTCATTAAATTTGTTTATTATTTGTCTTTTGAGCATCTTTAACAATATTTAATTACTTTTTTAAATGTTTTTATTATGAGCGGTTATTTGTAACTATATATTTATATTTTGTAGGGACGTTTACTTGTCTTGTTTTTTGTTTGTTTTTTGTTTGTTTTAAAAGGCTTTCAGACTATTTATTGATGCTTTCACAGTTTTATTTCCAACATATCTTGTCTGTTTTATTATTGTAGTTTTTATATTATGTAAATATTATAATATTGTTGGTTTTATAATGTAATTGTCTGATTTTATTTGCCTCACTGCAGGACGGTTTATTTATCTGAAATGTTTTAATCCTGGTTGAATCATGTAAAACACTTTGTACTTTTTTGTGTTGTTGTTTTGAAAGGTGTAAATTAATTATCATAATTAGTATTGATTTCAAACAGGTTTTATAATAAAAAGCCATCATGTAACACGTCGAGTCACTTAAAGGTTCAAACAATCAGTGAAATTAATTTATTGTAAATATCAACTGAACTGTTTCAGGTAATATAAAACAGGTTTCTGTTTCTAGTACTGAACCTCAGATTCAGACACACAGGTTACAGCCGATCAGCTGATCAGTTGATTGATTAACCGTATGTTTGTGTGTGTGTTTAGGTGGGGAGATCACCTCCACCTTCGACCATCCTGAGCTGGTGAAGCTCGGTCACTGCAAGCTGATCGAGGAGGTGATGATCGGAGAGGACATGCTCCTCCACTTCTCTGGAGTCGCCATGGGTACGTACACACACACACACAAACGACATGTATGTCTGCTTGTCCGTGAGACTTGACCTCTGACCCCCTCGTCCTCTCCTCCCTTCAGGTGAGGCGTGCACCATCATCCTGCGAGGAGCGACTCAGCAGATTCTGGACGAGGCGGAGCGCTCGCTGCACGACGCTCTGTGTGTGTTAGCTCAGACTGTGAAGGAGCCGCGCACCGTCTACGGAGGAGGTACGCGTGCACACACACACACACACACACACACACACACACACACACACTGCATATAGGGGGTGATGAGTGCTGCAGAGCTGAAACAATTAGTCGGCGAAATTAATCATCACATTTGATCATTTGTCTTTTTTATGCCATAATGCAAAATTCATTGGTTTCAGCTTCAGTTTTCTGTGATGGTAAATTGAATATCTTTGAGTTTTGGACAAAATAAACCATTAAATTATGTCAGCTGGTGTTCTGGGACATTGTGATGGGCGTTTTTCACCGTTTTCTGACTTTATATGGAGCAAATGATTAATTGACTAACCAAAAGAAAACAAAAAAACAGATTATTTCATTATGAAACCAGGATTCCCAAGGTCGTTTAAAGGTATAAAGGTGTCTTGTTTTGTCCGACCAACAGTCCAGAATCCAAAGATATTCCGTTTACTATCATCCATGACAAAGAAAGGCATCAAACTGTCACATCTGAGAAACTGAAACCAGCTTATTCTCGGCATTTTTGCTTAAAAAAGTGATTGAAACGATTATTCACTTATCAACATAGTTGATGATTAATTTTCTGTCAGTCAACAATTAATCGACTTTTCATTGCAGCTCTATTGTTATTACGATTATGATTTTATTACGTTGTTTGTCCTCCTTACCATGTCATTCATGGTCCTAAGTCAATAAATGAATCGATCAAATCAATCAAAAACAATGAATGTCGCTAACAGATGCATGTATGCAGTGTAAATAGTGCCACAGAGAAGCATGACTGCAACATGTCATGTGACTTGTTGTAACGTGTGATTTACACGGTGGCACTAAATTCATCCTCAGCACAACGTCTTATATTATTATTCAACTTTACTGACAGCTGAGATAAATTAAATGTCTGACGTGAGATAACCAATCAAACTTGTTTTGATTCTGTTTGAGTTGTTTGCTTCAACTCAACTATGTAAACACACTTCAAACAAATGTAGGAAAAGCTGATTGTTGCCATAAACTGCTTCCCTGTTTTGTATGATACAGATTTTAGTGAATGTTCGCAGTTTCCGCACTTAAACACACGTAACTTCTGCCTCTCTAATGGTCGAGCAAGACGGTGGCACTAATCATCTTCCATACTTGTAACATACACTCATGCTGACCTGCTGTCTCTCCGTCAGGCTGCTCTGAGATGCTGATGGCCAAGGTGGTGAGTGATCTGGCCAATAGGACGCCAGGGAAGGAGGCGGTTGCCATGGAGTCATTCGCCAAGGCTCTGAGGATGGTACGAACACGTCTGTCTGGTTTTAGGAGCATATAACTGTAAATCCATCCCTGCTGAACGTTTTCCAGAACAAAACATCATATTTTGGATCGATTTTTGACCTTCCAGGAAACTGAAGATGCTTAAGTGGTTTAGTTGGTTTTTGTGGTGTTTTTATGGGTTTTGTACTGGAAAACGATGAGTCACATCTCTCAAAAATATGACTTGACCATTTAGTTTTGAATAGATGATTAACTTTAGCTGTAGAGGATAAATAAAACTGTAAAAATCTGACAGATTGTAATTGATCAGAGATACTCTATCTGTGCTTTTTTTCTCCTCCAGCTGCCGACCATCATCGCTGACAACGCCGGTTACGACAGCGCCGACCTGGTGGCTCAACTGAGAGCCGCACACCAGGACAACAAGACCACCTTCGGACTGAGTGAGTGAACTCTACACATGATAATTAATGAATAATATAATATAATGAACTTTATTTATATAGAACTGTCTTAACAAAGTTTCAAAGTGCTTCACAGAAAAAGAAGAAATAATTAATTCTGGAGCCATTTCTTTAACTTCACTGGGTTCATATATCTGTATTGTGTTCTTGAGTTAACATTCGTGTGTGTGTGTTTGCCTGCAGACATGTCCGAGGGCTCAGTGGGCAACATGTCGGAGCTCGGGATCACAGAGTCGTTCCAGGTGAAGCGTCAGGTGCTGCTGAGCGCCTCCGAGGCCGCCGAGATGATTCTGAGAGTCGACAACATCATCAAAGCTGCACCCAGGTCAGACCGTCACAACACGTTACTGTTTAATTAAAGGACGGGTTCGCAGTTTTTCATGTGTGTCTTAAACCAGCAGTCAGGTGTCCATATGAACAGTGAAAGAGGTTTTCCTCACTAAGGAAAAATTGTGAACCCGTCCTTTTACACCTCTGACTAACAGGGTCTCTTCACGTCGGCCTGTTTTACTGAGAATTGTTTTGTTTGTGTTTTGCAGGAAGAGAGTTCCTGACCATCACCCCTGCTAGAGGAAGAGGAGGATGAAGGGGGAGGGATCAGTTTTGTTATTTATCACCTCTGTGTAGTTGAAATTAAAGAGACGCTCCGCTGTTTTGTTTTCTTTTCTCTGTTAAAATCACTGTGGAAGCACTGCACAGGCTAGCTGGCTAACGCTAGCTAACCATCAGCTAACTTCAGTGGCTCTGCTAATGCTAGCAAGACAGAAGCTAACAGTAATTTACTGTGAAACTATTGATGAAATGTAGGTCAGTACGAGTTTGTGATGCTAACATTAGCTGAGGTCACAGCACTTGCTGGAGGCTGGTTATGCTAACGTTAGCCAGTTGGCGCCAACACGCTTAGAACAGAAACGTTTGGACGTTGTTTGTTTTGTTTACTGAAATAAATGAACCAATCCTGATCAGTCGTAGTGTTTGGTGTATTTGTGTGTCTGTTGTCGTAGTTTCATTAGTTTTTACTAACTTGTGTTCAAATTCTTAATTTGTTTAAGAAGAACCAAAATATGTGGCTAAGGCTACGTGTAGCACTCACTCATGCTTGTTAGCTGCATTGCTAGCTCTGGAGCTAACCAAACCAACCATTAACTTTAAATCACGTTAAATATTTCTAGCTGCTAGTGCAAACTGTTTAAAAACTAACTTTAGACAACATAGCTGTTTTTTTTGTTTGTTTTTTTTCAATGAACTGATTGTATTAAACTTGAATTGTATTTATATTAAAATGCTAATAATGGTAGCTAGCAGTTTTTGGATAATAGTGTAGTATTTTTGTGCTGGAGATATCAGTCATCCTTACAAGGAATATAGAGAACCAACAATCTGATGAGGAAAGTTAGGGGACTTTTTCAGTGAGTGTTCATTGTGATTTAGTGAAAACTTTCTGCCTCATCAGGTCAGAGCGACTGAGGTCTCTGAGTGTCAATACAGGAGTTACTCAACCAAACCATCCACACAAAAACCACTCAGCATTCAGGAAGGTTGAGTTTTTATTAAACATCATATACAGAAAGGAACTGACTAAATTGTTTTTTTTTTAACATACTAACGATAGTTACATGTATAGAGCAAGTTTCAATGAATAAGTACAAAGAGTTTCCAAAAGTCAGGAAATTCAAAGGATCATTTGCAAGAGGTAGAACAACTATTGTAAATATAAATTTAATATAAACCCCCCACCCAGCTGCTGTCAATCAAACACTGACACACCAACCTCCACCTGGCTGAGACAAAAAGGAGCATTTCAGATATTTCCCCAATAATATAAAATTACATTATTAACAATACATTTTTTAAAAAAAAAGCATGTTGACATTATTTTTGACTGCAAAGACGGGTGATGAAATGTTATTTGAGTTTTGACTAAATCAGATTTTTTAGTTAAAATGAAAACTATCCAAGAAGAAAGGAAAACTACAAAGGAGGTCTGAATACACCGCTCAGGAAACCTTTAGATGCTTACAGTTTGTGATCTTTTATTCAAATCAGATGTATTGATGCAGCAACTTTGAAATGCTAGATATATGTGGGTGAGTTTTTGGGGTGGATTTTCTCACATTTTCACTAAAGACTGTTCCAATCAGAGTAGACATGAACCCTGATAAACTCCTCGACGTCTGCCAACCAGCTGTCTGACTCAGACTGACGGACGGATTCAGAGACAAGACACGATGAAGCTGCTGTTGGTGGTTCTGTTGTTGTGGACATGGACGAGCTCGGCGGTGGTCAGGTAGGAAAAATACACCTTAACTGAGTTTAACTCTCTTTGTAGATTAGATTAGTGCGTGTGTGTTTGTTTGGCTGGATGAGCCTGCAGCCAGGTTTTATACTATAGTTTTTACAGCAATTTATTTGGTTGAAACCTGAAATTGAGTTTAAAGACTTTTCTCAGACTTCTGACCTCATTCCCTGATTTTTAGATTAAATTTGTATTCAGTTATTTATTTTTTTATAGTTAACTTTTATTCTTTTCTGTTCGTTTCTGTTCAAATTCATCTCACGGTCCCAAAACGCTTCAAGCTTGAACCAAGGTTTCTTTTTACCAGAAAGTGTTTTAATATTCCAGGGGTTTTTTTTCCAGAAATTATTGTCAACAAGGTAATAAAACCTCTCTTTTGAACCAAGCTTGAACCAAGTTTATTTTGCATTCATAAGTGCCTCATCAGTCATTAATAAATGAGTGATCAACCATCAATGAAGCTTTCAGAGAGCAGAGAGAGTTTATTCTTTAGGTTTCATACTGTTTGTTTATGAGGTAAAATATTCACAAACACACTATATCATGATTTTAGGTCATTTTATTTAACAATAATAATAATATGCAATGGTATTTTTGCAAAAATATATTTTTAATATACAAAACTGTACCAGCTGCACAAAAATAAATAAACAAATGAAGTTTTTGCATTGGAACCATCATTTTAGGAAGAGTCATAACATTGTAAAAACTGGTTTGTTTTACACCAGAAAATGTAAAGTGTCCATTTCTATCTAGGAATTATTCTCATTAAGGTGATAAAACGTCAACCACTGGGACAAATGTGGATAAATGTTGCCCCATCATGCAGGGTTCCTCTGAGGCGGGTGCCTTCGATTCGTACCCAGCTACGAGCCGACGGATTGCTGGGGGAGTTCCTGAAGGATCACCGTCCTGACATGTTTAACCGGCGCTACGCTCAGTGTTTTCCTCCCGGAACACCATCACTGCGACTCGGACGCTCCAGCGAGAAGATCTACAACTTCATGGACGTAAGAGCAATGACACTGACTGTCAGGTTCAGAGGTTGCTGGTTTAAATCCCACAGCTGGTAGGGAAAAATGAAGAGCTGAAAATTCCCTCCAACAGCTCCTCTTTCTTTAAGATCTGCAGACCCCCGACCCTGCAGACATGCATATTTGTTTTTGATCAAAGTATATTTTAAAATATCCACAGATCGATTTTTCGAACTTGCTGCAGTGCTTTAAATACTTCTGTGGGGGTCAGTGCCGTGTGCCTTCTATGTGGAGATTTTTTATGAGATCATAGCATCCGTCAAATTATCATGACGAGTTCTTAAATCATTTAAACAAGCTTTGGTTCCAGCCACAGTATCATTCTTGCTACTACCACCAGATGGTGCCAAAGGAAGACATTTTTAATTCTTCCACATAGCAGCTTTAAAATATAAACTGCCAAACTTTTCTAAAGCTGGATTTGTTCAATCGAGGAGGGATATGTACCTTGCTCGGGGGTTTCCTCAGCAGTAATAAGTCAGGCATTAAACCAGCAACCATTTTATGTGTCTTGTGTTTTAAAAAGTAAAACCACAATTATAGTGTGTGTGTGTGTTGTAAGGCTCAGTACTACGGTGAAATCAGTTTGGGGACCCCAGAGCAGAACTTCTCTGTGATTTTTGACACCGGCTCAGCTGACCTCTGGGTGCCGTCATCCTACTGCGTCAGCCAGTCCTGTGGTACTATGACAATACACAACACACAAGACCATAAAACACTAGTTGCCAAAACTATTTTACCTCATTGAGCAGCTGTTCTGGAGCTTTTTTGAGACTTACAAGACTTACAATCCATATTGACTTACAAGTTGAACTTGAAAATTCAACTTGACACAGACACAAACTCTGTCTGCTGGTGAAGATCATTTGATAAGATGAAAAGCTTCAGAACAGCAACTAAATGGACCTTGAGGTGAAATTGTTTTGTCATCAGCTATTTCCAAAGGTCAAGAATGAACTGTCAACCTCAGTATAACACAATAAAACTTGCCTGTGATGAGGGTATTTGTATTTTATAAGAGTTGTGTTTGTGGGTCAGGACAGCATGACTCTGGTTTAGCGTGTCCCTCACTGTGATAAGAAGTTCAAGGCCTCTGTGTGTGTGTGTGTGTGTGTGTGTGTGTGTGTGTGTGTTTCACAGCATTGCACAGGCGTTTCAGGGCATTTGAGTCGACTTCGTTCCGTCATGACGGTCGGATGTTTGGGATTCACTACGGATCAGGACACCTGCTGGGAGTCATGGCCAGAGACACACTAAAGGTCCATTATTTTCTATTCTATTCTGTTCTACATAAAACTGTACAGTATATATCAAACATGCGCAAAGCATCCATCCATACCATACATCTGCAACATTTCTGGTTCTACTTCCTGTCTGGCTTTACTATTAAATATCCAATAAAGTAAAATGCCAAAAAAAAGTACACTCACCTGAGACACATCTGTCTTATTAAATCCTACACTAAACCACTGTACCTTTACTCACAAATATAACCATCTTTAATCTCAAAGCTTTCTTTTAGGAGGTGCAGGAAGTGTTAATTCAACAATTGATATCAAAGAGGAAAAAATCAATTCCAAGGAATGACCTTGGAATCGATGTTTTGGCCACCGATGTGGAAGGAAAAATAAAGAAAAAAAGATATATTTTACAGAACATAAAAAGAAACAGTTTTATTTGAAAACATTCAAAAATTAAATTACATTAAAGCCACCCAAGGATGTATAGTACACTGTTGTATTCATCTTACATTTACATTTTATCATTTGGCAGATGCTTTTATCCAAACCGACTTACAAGCAAGGACAGTAATTCTGAAAGAACTGTGGTACAAATTCTCAAGTAGCTGACCAGGTACAAGTGCAATGAGAAAGAGAGCTAGATAGAAGTTTTTATTACATATAATTCTCAAGTAAGAAATAACTGAAAGTAGACCAGTGTATGAGAAATCCCATAAACAACAAGAACAAAGAGCTAAAAAGGTTAAAGCACTCAAGTGTTGGCACAAGTCACAAATCAAACAAGATTTTTTTTTCCTCTATGTCCTTTATGAAACGTCAGTAACAAAATGCAATGTGTCATTATGTATTCATTTCATATCAACTATCAAATATAGGCATTGATGTATATTGACAAGAGAATTTCAGGCTCTCATGTGAGCTACTCCGGCAAAAACACACCCAGACTGTAAAGATGGTGCAGCAGAGAAATGAGTTGCGAGTCCACTCACGTGTCTGATAGACACACTGGCTTGGCACACAATGCAGCCACATCCCTTGGATATGAGGGGTAGCATAAAAACAGAGACATAAGCTCTAAGCATTAATCAAAAATCTCACCCTTGAGGCTGCACCTCAGGTTGTCCATATATCTATAAACAGTTTTGGGGGGATACCTAAAAACTGGCAATAATGTTTCAGTTCAAATCATCATGATTTCCAACAGATGCAAGAACTGGTCAGTTAATTCTACAAGAAGTGTCACACATTTGAACACATGAACAATGAGTTTTCAGGCATTTCTTGAATGCACAAAGGGAGACAGTAGACCATATGGAGCTGGGTAGCTCATTCCACCATCTCTCCCACCAGTGGAGGGAGATGAACAGAGGTCTGACATGAGTATTCAGTTGTCTTCTGTTCCAGGTTGGGGGTCTGATCACCCAGAATCAGGAGTTCGGGGAGTCGGTCTACGAGCCTGGTGCTGCATTCGTCTCGGCCAGATTCGATGGTGTACTGGGGATGGGTTACCCGTCCCTGGCAGAGATCCTGGGAAACCCTGTTTTCGACAACATGCTGGCACAGAAGACGGTGGAGGAACCTGTCTTCTCTTTCTACCTTAGCAGGTGTGATCTTATCTGACAGATTCACTGTTGAGCTATTTTATTTCTCCAGGGAGACCAGTGGAGACTGTTGCTTCAACCTGTCCAAGTTTCATCATTTTGAACAAGCAACCTTGAAGTCACATTTGCTAGTGGTTTCCAAACTGGAGTCCAAGGTCTTTCTGTAGGTCATCAAGGAAATGATGGGATCTATAGGGTTTCTGGGTTTTCAAGAGTATTCCCAACAGGAATTCCCAGTGGGAGTTCCAGACAATTTCAAGTTATCCAGGAGATTTGAGATTTTATTTCAAGACAAGTGCAAGAGTTTCAAGAGGATCCAGAAGGTTACAAAGGTTTATTCTTCAGTCTCTTTGGAGTCCGTCTGGTTCCAGTTGTGTCTAGATGCTCCAGGAGAGTACATCTGTTTTAGTCGGATGATTCCAGATGGATCCTGGGGATTCAAAGGGAGTACAATGGTTCCTCTATGTTTCAAGATTGTCCAGGGTGAACCAGATGGTTTCTGAGAGGCCCACAGGTTTCAAGGGAGATCAGGTTGCAGTGGGGTTTCAGGGCAGAGGGTTTTGAGGTGGCTACAGGGAGGAATCCAAGACACCAAGGTCCTAGGTCCTAGGATTCTTAGATCCATGGCAAGGGATGGGATACCAGGGATCCAGGAATGTAGTCTAGGATTTAAGGCATGCTCCAAAGCAGAATCTTAAGGTCCAAGAGTCCCACATGGTGTCACGAAGATGGGTGAGTGGAGCAGGTGGACCCAAATGCAGAGATGGCAGGCAAGCAAGATCTGATGCAGAAATATTTAATGCAAAAGTCACAGGAACATACCAGAAAAGCAGGAGACACAGACACAGACACAGACACAGACACAGACACAGACACAGGAACACTAACCAGGAACATGGAATGAACATGGAATAAACGTAGAACAAAAACAGTACGAAAGCAGTCGACTTGACCAAGACTGAACTGAAAACTGGACTATAAATACACGGGGAGTGATTGCAAACTAAACACAGGTGAGGGAAACGAGACACAGGTGAGACACATGAGATAATCAAACACAGGAAGTAAAGGTGACCAGACACAAGAAGAAAATATTTCAAAATAAAACAGGAACTAAAGTAAACAGACAAGAGGCGACAGACAGGGTGATGCAGGACAGGTGAGAGGAGGTGCACATAAACACAAGAAGAACACACAAGAGAAACAGAAAAAAACAAAACCAGGCAACAAAATAGCAACACTGAAAACTCAAGAAAACAGAATACACAAAGAGTCCAAAACATAAAAAGTCCTGGTAGGACGTGACACATGGTCCCTCAGCTTCTCAGAAGGAAGTTTTTCATGGAAGGTTTGATAATCTGCAGACTCCTTGCACGTGGTTTGAGATATTTGGTCTAGAGGGTGTCAGGGAAATCTGAAAGCTGCATGGCATCCAGGGATTTCAAGGGAGTCAGAGAGTCGCAGGAGGTTTCAGTGGACACTGAGGGACTTCAAAAACCTCAGTGATGGAATTTGAAAATGTTTTAGAAGAATAAAAACAGAATAAATTGTGTTAAACTGGAATTAGATCACCAATCATTTCATTCTTTTTCCTGCAGGAGAACAACAAGTGGCAACCCAGAGGGAGAACTGTTGCTAGGCGGAACAGATGAGGCGTTGTTCAGTGGACCAATCAACTGGCTCCCTGTGACTGCCAAGGGATACTGGCAGATAAAGATGGACAGGTTTCACACATTTTTATATTTTGTGAATCTGATTAATTAAGTAATTTTAATCTTTACCCGGAGTCCAAGCCCGGACTCTAAACTAATATTTATTTAGTGCTAATTTTCAAAATGTAATTTTTTCTTGATTTTGGTGGTACATTCAGCAACTGGTTGGAGGCAGTGCAAGCAAGAATACATAGAGGGAAATAGCAAAATGTCCTAATTTGGCAGGATTTTTGAAACATTTGGGGGTTAGGATCAACATTATTTATTACTGAGATTAAAATTGAAAAACAGGAACTCGTACATCACTCAGAAAACATAACAAAAAAATTATGTGTGTGTGTTTCAGTGTGGCGGTTCAGGGTGTGAGTTCATTCTGTCCTAACGGTTGCCAGGCGATTGTCGATACAGGAACCTCCCTCATTGCTGGACCGACTAATGACATCCTCACCCTCCAGCAGCTGATTGGAGCCTCACCCACAAACATTGGAGAGGTTATATCTCACATCTCCTAGTTTATCTGAGGACACTGGAAATGTCTGGACTACAGTCTAAACACAAATGGACACAATTAGAAACTGCTGTTGGTGGAATTTCATAACATGTAACCTGATTTGACTTTTACCTTTGTGTGTGTGTTTTAGTTTATTAGCGACTGTGTCAGGTTGTCCAGTTTGCCTCATGTGACTTTTGTCCTGGGAGGAACAGAGTACACACTGACTGCTGAGCACTATGTTAGGAAGGTGAGGAAAGTTTATTTGTCTTTCTGTCTGTCTTCTGTCTTCTCTGGGTGGTCTTTCCAACTGGCTCTCAGACTTTTAAATGAACATTCTTTGACATTGCATTCTGGATCCATTCACTTTAGATGTTTTTATGTTTTGTCTTATGTTTTGTGTGTTTTATACCTTTGTCTTAATAACAATATTTCATTGAGTTGTATTTTCATGGTTGAAATGACAAATGAATTTGAACTTTAACATAAATATACAGTATAAAAAACATTCAAAAGCCATTTCTCTATGTGTCCCTTTCTCTCTATTTTCAGGAGATGCTTGGTGACAGAGAGTTGTGTTTCAGTGGTTTCCAGGCTGTGGACATAGTTTCCCCTGAGGGCCCTCTATGGATTCTGGGAGATGTATTTCTGACAGAGTATTACAGCATCTTCGACAGAGGACAGGACCGCATTGGCTTTGCACCTGCAAGGCACCCAACCAAACACTAACCCATCCATATCTGACAGCTGTATGATCAATACATCAATTAAAAGACTTTACCAGCATTTTGTAATTCTTGCAAAGGCACCAACACAAATAGCATTTGTTAGCAACTAGCCTTCAGCGATATACCTTGATTCTGTGGCCTAATTTGTGTAAATGTTTTGAGAATCCTGCAGTCAGTGGTTCATCAAGAGCATCCAATTATGCACCAACCTTCAGTTATATCATCAAGGGCCATGGCGACATTTTCAATGTCCCATTGTCGAGTCAGTCAGTGTTTTTTATTTCAAAAAGTGCAGTTTTTGGTGATTCAGCAGCAACAGACACTATATTCATTATGTCAGTTACGTTTACAAAACATAAAAATACGACAGTCATCACATGAAGACAAAAAATGTTCATAAAGTCTAGTCAGTAATCTTGAGCACCAATAAAAAGTCATCATAGTTGAGTGCTACAGTTCTTCTAATGGCCACTAGATGGTATCCAATAAAATGTTGACTCTACAGAGTTGAGTGGAAAAAAACCCACAGCTTTTCTCCAGAAATGCAAAGTCAACACATTTTTTCCACAAGTTCAGCTATCAGTAGCTTATTTCACTTCTTCTTATGTGCGTTGTTCTTCTTCCATAAAGAAAATATTAAGGCGTAAGGAGGGGTATGCTTACATTTGTCTTGAATGGCAAGTGTCTCAGCCTAGCACACGCAGCTGTGGTGATTGTTCCTTGCTCTTCTTACCTCCTTTGCCCAAATTATGATTTTTTTGATCATGAAAGTTCATTCTGGGGATACTTTCTATGTTTTTGTATTCTTTTGTTTACCATTTTAGTGCAGTAGTAAACCCAAACTCAAGGCTTTAAAACATCCCTGGTTGCCATATCTAGCTTTCCAAGCATTTATTGGCTAAGAACAACAAAATTAAGTAGCTTGGAGCTTTTCTCTTCAGTTAAAGTGGTGGCTTCTCTTGTTGGGTAAGGTGGTTACCAGCTTGGAGATTGGCCTCTGTTTGATTTACCCCTGTCTGATTGGGCAGTGTTATGTTACTGTGTGACTGTTCTGATTTTTTTTCCAAGCTCTGCAATTGGGTGTTGGAATTTGTGGTCTCATCAGTACTGCTGGTTTCTTCTTTCTCACCATCTTCAGTCCCTGCCGTACCCTGAAATTCCTGGTCATAGTTGGGGTCAGGGAGTTGCAGAGTGTCAGTTTGTGGACCAGGCGAGCGCCGGGACTGGAATCGAGCCATGCCTCGTCTACGCTTCCCCAAAGCGTTGGGGCTCGGCAGGCTGCGAACTGAGGCATTCGACGACTGCCTGGAGAACTGGAGGGAGAACTGGCGTCCCCGTGGTCGGGTTGGTGGGCGGTTCTGGACATTGACTGTTGTCCATCGAAATTCCTTGGGTCCCAGCTGAGTTGGGGAACTACAAACTAAAGAGCCAGATCTGGGAATACAAAGGACAGCTCAGAACAGGCAGGGAAATCAAAGGAATGGGTGGACAAAAGTGCAAAATTTAAAAAAGAAATGAGAGGTCAAACATATCATGATAACAGTGCCATAATGTCATTATATGGTGCTGATAAAGTTATCTTCAGGCCAGGTAAAAACAAAATGAGTAAAACAAGGGGGGCATGCTAGGAAAGGAATGTCAGTCTGCTAGGAAATAAAACAAAAAGGAGTGGTCAGTTTAAGTCATGACAAACCAATGAATCACCTTGGGGTGTCCAAGCCTGGTGTCTCCTCAGTCGGGGACAGATCCAGCCCATTATGATGTTTTGCTGCTACACCATCGCCAGAAGAATCCACATTGTGAGAGACATCACTGAACAAAGGTGGACTGACAACCAGCTGGGGGAAAACAGCAGACGGTGAGGTTTCAGGGGAGGGTGGGTTGCTGCTGACTTCCCTCAGAGTGGACAGGGAGTCCACGACAGGTGGGGGCATGACCAAGAAGGAGGATGGAGCCATGTCCTCTCGACCCGGATTGATCCTGGATTGTCTGACAAACAATGAAATGGGCATCAGAAAGGGTAAACTTAAAGGACATCCCTATCTTTGGAATTAATGTCTGATGATTTAACTGTTGAAGTGAGATGTATCAACCATTACACACATTCAGTCACCTAGTAATGTCGCCTGGTAATATACCAGTTAACCAAAATCACTGAAAATGCTACTCATAGTACTTTAAATGTAGATTACATATTACATACCTGAAGTCTGGGAAGAAGCTGCCTGTTGCATCGCTGCTGTGTCGTTTGAAGATGGGTCGAGGAGGTTGGAGTTCAGGAGGCTCCTGAACACTCAACAGCCGGCGGACTCGACCTAAAACCTGCAAACATTAAAAAATATGGTTGCAGAAAAAAATCAGGGACTTAACTGAAAGAAATTAGGGTCATGTGAGGGAAACAATTCTTAAGAAAATGACAAAATTCGGACAATTTGTACATGTATTGTATCAAAGCCACAAAATTCTCTAAATTTTGTTATTTCAACTATAACTGTAATGTCTAGAAATGTTTAACATGCATCTAGATCCTAACGTGCGTCAAAAGACAACTAGTGTCAATCACTCTGAAGGCCATGAATTTTATGCCATCTATTTGTGTAAACCATCTAAATTTGGTCACAAATTTGGTTAATAGAAAAATTACAGTAAGGCATATAAAACACTTCTTTGGGGGATTCATGGTAATATTTTATGTACCACTTAATTAATTTTGTTGGAGAAAATATTTGTTTAGTTGAAAAAACTATTTCACTTTTAGGCCTCACAGTTCAGGAGTTGCTACCCAAGATGTAACATGTTTTATAAATGGCCACTGGTTGGCACCATCTGCACCAAAACTAACTAGTTCCTGTTTGGCCCATTGCTTAACTTTCCATCAATTTCCAGTAAAATCAGTTGAGCAGATTTGAAGCTATCCTGTTCATGAACAAACAACCATAGAAGACTGAAAACATAACATCTTGTAATAAAAAATTACTGATTCTTGGCGCCGAGTCAGAACAGAGTCCTGTTGCCGTGGGCGATTGTCAGTAACGTCAGCTTCATCAATCTGGAGGATGTCGGAGAGTCTGGAGGCGGAGAAAAGTGAGTAGGATGGTTAATGCAGATCCAAAGTGCTCTATTAGAAAATTTTAAATTATACTCGGGCGGAAACAACAGTTAAATCCTCATAATAATGATAAAGTGCACCCTCTAGGAGATTCTCATTTCAATAATAATAACAATTATTATACATTTTATTTATAGGGTGCTTTACACCCAGAGACACATTACACAACAAGTTAAATACAGTTTTAATACAACTGTTCTAACCAATTATGCTGCTGTAAAAGTTTACCCCGAAACAAAACAGAAGTAAAAATACTAACTAGCTCCATGCTTACTGTAATAACTACCATAAGAACCAAACCAATCAGCATGCTCAGGTGAAATTAGCCATTGTGTAATGTGTGAAGTATAGAAGTGTATGTGCTGACCCCATGTCACTGGTGGAACCGAGGAAAGAAGGGATGCAGTAGTCGGCAGCAGCCAGCGTGTATGGCGGACGCGCCTCACTGACGTTCCAATACATGTCTTTGGTCATATGAGGCAGATTCATATGCATCTCATCCACAGCCAGAAGAGACACCTGGAGGGACAGGTAAACAGGAAGGGATTGAAATGGAAAGTGTCCGGTGTGGTGTCTGTTTTCAATGAAGGTTCAACGAGAGGTCCTCATAACACTCAGGGACTTGTATTATTGTTTCCAATAGCAAAGTAGCTAAAACCAGACACTGGTGTTCAAAATATATACATAAAAGACTATCATGTAGACTGATAATCTGACTGAATTTCCATTTGCCAATTAACAGCAAGTGACGTATCCATCATAAATTTAACGTGGAAGCTGCGGTAGCTTTTGGTGTGAGCAGTTAACTTAATGGTTTTAATTTTTCTTTTCATGGGCTTGTGTACCATATTAATTTACAATTATCTTTAACAGCTAATAAACACGATTTAGTATAATTAAATAACACACTACCACACCTTGCCATTATGCTTTTAAAAATGTACGTTACATACCTGGTACTCCCACAATAGCTGCCACCCTCTGCCAAGCTGCATTTTTTTTTGTTAATGTCACGGTAAATGAAAAGGGTAGGGTTAAATAGCACAGGGAACTGGCAAATGGCAAGAATCAATTTTTCTTCCATTTTTTAGACAGATTGGAACAGGAATTTGGAATTGGGGAGAGAGAAGGGGGGTGAAAATGGTGAAACAAAAACATGATTGGTTGACGCTTCACCGTGTCATTGGAGCACTGAAAAAAATTGAGGCCAGCTCAACTTTGATTTGTGAGTGTCAGGTGTCAGCTTGTAGCTTCATGTCACTGACTTCCATTGAAAATGACTTTTAGCCTGCTGCTTTGTCGCCAGGTAGTCTGAACACACAGTCAGAGACAGATAAGACGTTTAAAATTAATGTTATTGGCTGCTGACCTGAAGATTCCTGTCAATGATCCAGTTAGCTTCAAAGTCATCATCGTCCTCTCCGAATGGGTTAATCAGCTGCTCCGCTACCTAAGCAAAAACACATAAATCACATCCAGACACACAATGTAAAGATGTAATGTTAAACATTCCTCTGAAAATGTTCCTTGGACTTTCCCATATTTGAGTTTGGCTCAGGATTCTTGTTTCGCTTGATGAAAGTCAGTCTTAAGACCTATGGGTCCCATTTCAACAAAATCTACAGAGCACATTCATGCTTCTCAGAGGACGTACCATTTTTAATTTAACAACCCCAGGCCATTTTTCCTGGCACCACGCCCAGGAAAAACCTTAAACCTTTAGTCCCACTACATGTTAGGCTCTTTTGCAGCTCATAAAGTGTTTTGGCATATCCACTCAGTAAGTTATTAATAACTTTATATAGTGTGTTATTAATATAACAGAAAAGGTCAAGAGATGAACAGCAGATCAACCTTAGTCCTCTTTATGTCTCAGTCAGGCAGAAAACAGGATAGGATAGACTTTCAGATGTGTGATATACTGATTTTTTTTGTTGGCTTCTTTTGCTTCTTGTAACAACACTCAACAATTATGGTGAATGTATTGAATAGCTACATTTCAGTCAAGCAAACTTCATCAGGTATATATAACAAATTGGACTATATTCTCCTACGCACCTATCTGAATACAGGAGAGCAAAAATCACTTTGCTTGTATGACTAGCTTCCTTTGCTTACAAGGAATCCCAAGATGGAACCTGTCAACACAGACAGTTTTTGTTAAACATTAACTTCAACAGTTTTAATCTTAGTGTCCTTAAATGCAACACCGCAATCTAATGGTGGCCAGAAACTGTTATTATTATTACTGTTACTTTGGATAGAAAATTAAAGTGATTTGAAATTTGACACAACTTAAAGCTTCCTTGTAGTTTTTGACCTTTAGCAAACCTATGGAATGGTTGTTTATGAGTAGGTCCACGACAACACACACAACACACCCCTGCCAGTGGTTTCACACTATTCCACTGATCTACAGGAGGCTTTAATGCACCAAGAAAAGCAGTGATGTTCCAACAAAGGCAGAGAAGAAGAAGAAGACTGCAAGGCTAATAAACATGGATGTGAAGAGTTTAGGATTTAAAATACATTAAAAATCAACTTTGCAAATGTAAGGAAAGAAATGCATTCAACACATGAATTGTGGTTTAGAAATAAAGTTTTTATTATTATTATTCAATACTTGAGTTAGACTAGAGAATACTCACAATTCATTTTGGTGAGTAACACTCAGTTTAAACAATTTTTAATTAATTTTGTTAGAAAACTCCACAGGGCCCCTTTAAGTCAATGGACTAAAACATTAAACACCACCAATGCATGTGCTACATAAGGCTGGTGATATTCTATATTTTTCTTATTGTTGTCATATCCCATGAAAAACCCAACACCAACAATGAACTGATCTAACAAGTATTATATGTGCATCTCAGAGCTCTATTGTTGTCCAAAAATAAAAAGATTAAAAACACATCAGTGAGCCACATTGTTGCACTGAGTGACCAGAAATACTCACTAGAGCACCACATTGGTATGCATTCACTGCTGAAAATAGTCCCTAACAAATGCTCTATTTCCACCTGTTTGAGTAACATTTGATAAAAACTACAGTGGCCAGCTGTTTAAGTAAATTACTGAGCCTTTTTAAAAATGAAACTAGATATTTGTGAGCTGTTTTTAAAGATTTATATCTTCAAGAAACCAATCAGCTTGAAGCTCAGAGCCACAGACAGAGTAGGGAAGTCAAAAAGTATTGTATGTTGGTCTTTTCATGGGATTTGTTGAAACTAATAAAAAATAAAGAATATCACCAGCCTCATCCTTAAAATAAAGGTCTACTGCACCTTCAGCCAGCCGGAGTAGAAGAAGAACTGCAGCAGTGTAAAGACCGGGACGTAGAGGTCGAGGTCATGACCCTGGTAACCCTGGGTGGGGTCAAGGAACTGTCGACCAATCAGACAAGCGATGAAGAACGTGTAGACGGCTAAAGTGACGACCTGCAAAGAGAGAGACAGCGATAAAGATTGTACTTTACATCCCTCTTTCTCTCTCTCTCTCTCTCTCTCTCTCTCTCTCTGGGAGATTTAGAGCACTGATTTGATTAAAGTAACGAGGGAATATGATTGATGTGATGACTGATGTGATTCGATGAGCTACATCCGTTTTAAAGATGGTATTGTGACAGATATAAGACAGACCTGTGTGTAGACCAGCGGGATGCCCACCCAGTCGTAGCCGAAAAGAGTTGCACACCAAGTCCTGAACAGATTCATCTCCTGCAGAAACACAGACACAGATTTAATGTTTTCCAGTTTTGCACCAGCTGCCCAAGCCCAAATTTCTCCAATCTTAACTGGCTGATTGGAAGAGGACTCTTGCCCAGCCTTTAGGGAGAAAGCTAAGTGTCACATTACCTACATGTCTGGTTTGTGTGGTCACAGACTAATAGGGGTTCAGGCGCTCAAGTGGTTTTGAAGGCTTTTGCCCAAATGGGAAAATGTCCTGCTTCATTTTTGTGCTAATGTAACACCAGAGGGGCAGTTGAGGCCAAAGTCCACTTCTAGTCTGCCACCTAAGTGCCCCCCAAATTGCCTTTTGGGTGCCCTAAATTCAAGTTGGGGTGACCTTAGGGCAAAAATGAAATTAATCAGTATTTTGTTGCCTTGGGTTGCTCTGCATGGTTATTTAAACAGAGCAGTGGATATTGTTGCTGTATTTTTGCATAAATGCTTTGCTGTTTCCTGTCTTGAGAATGCTTATTTTGTCACTTTTGTTGTTTTTATAACACTTTGTTGTCTATTGTCTGCAAATCCTAACCTGTCACTAGACTGGTTTCAGAACATCTCACCAAAAGACTGCTGTTGAGAATTGTTATTATTTTTTTATTAAATAAAATAAAATAAAAAAATAAAAAAAATGAAGTGAAATGAAAACCCTCCTTTTAACGCTTTACTTGGAAGAGTTGAACAGCACTCTATTCATAGTAATCTGTTCTCAGTCATTGTGCTCATTGTTGTACCTACATATCTTCATACTGAGTAAATATAAATAACATAAAGGTATGATTATTGTAACATAAAAAAGAAGAAATATAAGAATATATACATATGCAAATGGTACATTAGTTTTTTGTGTTTGTTACAGTTTTTCTCCCATTAAATACATTTACTAGCTAGTTAGCATTTAAAACACCATAAAAACATGTTATTGTTCATTTTTCCAGGAACATATTTCCTTATTCTCTATAACATATTCTCTAAGTTTTTTGTTTGTTTTGTTGAGCATCTTTTTAACTTGAAAAGTAAATTGTTTCCCACCCTCTATCTATAATTGAATTTTGACAGGAGATAAAACATCTAGTGTAATCCTATGTGTCACATTGAGAATGTTCTGCAGGTCGATGCTGTCTTGGATGCGTCCTTCCTGCCGAGCTTTAGACGCCAGGTTGGAGAACCAGACAACAGGAATCCAGTACTTCAGATGAGGAGAGCGGATGTTCTCAAACACCTTCCTCTCCTCTGGAGTCATAAAACCTAAAAAGAGGCAAACAGACAGACAGATTATTCAAAACCAGCGGCATGTATACCCTGTTATCCCTCCTGAATGCTTGAGAGTTGTAGTTTAGAAGCAGTTTTGTAGTTTATATGAACCTATTTTTAGCCATGTTAGCATCATGGCGGTTGGTCCACCACTTTGGTTCAGATGAAATATCTAAAAAACTATTGGATGGATTGCCATGAGATTTGATACAGACATTCATGTTCCCCAGAGGATAAATCCTACAGACTTTGTGAGCCTCTGACTTTTCCTCTAGTGCCTCCATGAGGTTGGCATGTGGTTTTGAGTTAACATGGTGAACATTACACCTGCTAAACATCAGCATGTTAGTAAGGTGACGTTAGCATCCAATACACAGCCTCACAGAGCTGCAAGCATGGCTGAAGACCCTTGTTAATAACATTTATGCCTTGTATTTTTTAGCAAAAGCTAAATAATGTATTTAAAGTCTGTGATTGACTAGAGTAGTTTTAATTTAATTTCAAAAGCTGTAATGTAAAAAACAACATTGCCTCATGAGTTAAGTATTACTGTGTCAGACAACTCAAGGTCCGTTTGATATTCCCAGTGCTCAATTATACACATTTCGAATGGATTCTGCTTGAAATGTCACATAATATTCATATTTATTTGTGATAAAAACATTACTGAGCATTTCTAAATCAATCCAACATCTCATTAAGGAATTTGAAGCTGTGATTTAAACTAAAAATTGCACCAATCCTTGACCAGAATCTAAGGAGTCAAGGATTGTCATTGATGGATTTCACATCTATAGTTCTAACTATTTGTCTCAAGATGCGTTTTTTCTTCATGAATATAAATTAATTTTAATGTAGTCCCACATCTGGCTTTGAGAGACTAATTCTAATAGATGAAAATGGAAATTTGCCATCAATTTGATATTCTGGTGCACAAGGGGAAATTATGACCTGGATCTGGCATAAAAGGAAAGGTCAGCGGTTCACCAAAGTGTATGATTATTAACAGCAAGTTTAATGAAAATCTGGCTCGTAGTTGTTGAAATATTTCTTGGACTTGAGTGTTAGTCAGACCGACAGACCAACCAACCCACCAGACAAAAATGTGAATTATATTGTAGTCTGAGGGCTTTAACCTAACAAAGCATGAGGGATCGGACACAAGGGTCATCACCATCAGCTCTCTGAGTCCTGCTGTAATTGGTTGATAACGAGCCAATCCCTGGGGTCACATCAGACGGTTACAGGAAGGAAGAAGAACAGCCGGGAAGGAGCTGAACCCCGTCTGACTTCTATCATTTCAGACACACTGACACAGCATGGACAGTTCAGTTACACATATATACACACCATACATAAATATATACTGTAAATATATATGTACTGTAAACTATGGTACTGTACTTGGACAGCAGAATTTATTGCGTTTTATCAAAACCTGGTTTCCCTGGCAGTATTTCAGACAGTTGGAATGGTTGGAGGGAGGGACGAGGTCCTCATAAGAGGAGAGGTTGTTTCACCCTTCAATCATCTTTGTAAACTCATTTTTACCTATTTAAATCTCAAAACAAAGCTGTTCTCACACTGAGACACTCAGACTCTCACCCGCTTCAACCACATGGTCCACAGTCGGGAAGCGTTTACAGACCGCAGTGCTGACGGAGCGGAAAATGAGGAGCGACGTCAGGTTGACATAACGTACAAGGGTCCGACGCAGCAGGCGACCATATTCATCTTTACCCTGAACACAGCTGGAGGAAGCAGAAAAAACATAAAGACATAAACAACATGGCATAGTGTGCATTGTGTATCCACTGACTCTGTCTGTTTGTGTAAATATAGGCTACCTGGAGATGAGGAACATGAGTCTGTCAGTCCAGGGCAGGTTAACAAACTGATTCCACCATCGATTCACCACCAGAGTCACATAAAAACCTAAAAAAAAAACACAGAGACAATGATAATTTCACTTTAGTTCATATAAATAAAACTCTCTCAGCAGCTTCCCCCTATGTTAATATTTGCTGTGTGTGCATATATGATGTTTCTTTAAGGTGTATTCAATGTCCATTTACCATAATGTGTAATACTAATGGAATAATACATTTTTACTATTATTTTTGGGAGAGCATTTTTATAACTTCAGTAGACAACAATAGTAAAAAGATGACAGGAAATGAGGGAAAGAGAGGGAAGCCACTGGGGGACCCCAATAAATGGAATAATAATACTTAGAGAGTAATCTAACCAAAAATCTGACCTCCAGTGATTTAACTTCTACTTTCCTCAAGTGACAAAAGACCATGAAGGGCAGTGAAACATCACTTTGCAGCACTGCGGTGCAGTGTGTAGAATTTAGTGGCATCTAGTGGAGCAGACTTGGCAGAAATGGAATCTAATATTCATATGTATGTTTTAATTAGTGTATAATCACCTGAAAATAAGAATTGTTGTGTTTTTATTAGCTTAGAATGAGCCCTTTATATCTACATAGGGAGTGGGTCCTCTTCCATGGAGCCTACCTTGTTGCACGGCCATGTTTCTACAGTAGCCCAGAATGGACAAACCAAACACTGGCTCTAGAGAGGGCTTTTTGCATTTTCGCGACTTTCATGGCCACCATAGGTTCTCCTACACGCTTGGAAGGGGAGCAGAGGGGTATTCAGTATGTTGCAATCTGCAATCTCACCACTAGATGCCCCTTAATCCTACACACTGGTCCTTCACGTTACCCTTTAATAAAAATAATAATGATCCAACAACAATTTTAATATTATATATTTGTGTTTGTGTTTGACACAAACACAACATCAATACTGATATAGCGACACTTTGAGCCAAATGTTAATGTAATTACAATACTAACATGCTATTGTTTAGCAGGTATATGTTTACCAGGGTGTTAGCCTGTTAGCATGCTGACATTTGCTTAATAGCGCTAAAGACACAAGTACACAACTGTAGCTGATACAATATCTGCGATAACCCAATAACAGCTAATTATGGCCTGTTTTTAGCATGTATCTGATATTTTTAGCATGGGTTTAGCACAAGTGTAGTGCATGTGTAGCATGTGTTCAGCGCGTTAAACGTGTCTTTAGCATGGTAACCGCATGTTTAGCACATTGTTAGCATGTCCTCCTAAGAGAAACAACACAATAGGTCGTAATGACAGTCACCCAAAAACGACATTGTTACATTTTGAGTGACAGATGCCATCTAGCGGCCATAGAAATTGTGACCCGGAGCAGTGGTGCAGTTCAGATGACGTATATAGATTTCCTCATTCAGAGGAGGAGGGGTGGATGGAGGCATTAGCGCAACAGTGGACTTTGTCACAGGAGACCGCTGTTCATCTCCTGTCTCCAGCTGCAAGTTGGGACAGTTTTTTAAAAAGCGTAACAATGATCGTCCCCTAACCTTAACCTTGTGGTTATTATTGTTGCCATGACAACAAAGGCGACCCAACTTTAAGGAAGTAGTAACTTTAACAAAGGTCACGTTTCTCTAACCTTAACAAAGTGATCATTTTAATCCAAACTGTGATCTTTCCCTAAATCTAACCAGACCTCAACCACAGCGTTGTCACAACATAAAACATCATTATGTTTAACATTGATGTGTAACAGTGTAACACTCCTATGTGTTGATCTGGTCACATGGTCAAAACACGTATCTGTTTAATTTGAAAGACCTGTACATTTAGCATAGTTTTTGTTAGCATAACCAGTGTGTCCTTATACTTATCCATAACAAATGATTATATTTGGAAGCAGCTCATCCAATAAAGATATTATTATTATTTAGATATTATTACTTGACGTACAGTACGTATTTTTATGGATATTTATGTATTTTTATGGACATTATTCTTGTTTTTATGTTGAAGAAACACTGAACTGTGGACTGAGCATGAGGATGTTTTCAGTTGAAAGTATATTGAGGGAATGTGTAGCACCCTGGGAATATACACATACTGTGTGTTCCCTGACTGAGTGTGAATCAGGCTGGAGAGCTACTCAAACACTCATCCTGCTTTTAGCCTTTCTCTGCTCTTTAATGATCTGTTTCCATTAGCAGCCTGCTAATGAGGCAACTGAACTCTCCATCTGTCTCTGCAGCTCTCTCCTCAAACGGGAAGCAGGGTCACAGCTGGGGTTTTTGGTCAGATTTTTATCTCATATCGATTCAGTACTTTGATTTGATTTTAATGGTAACACTTTATTTACAGGTCCTGTAATTTTATACAAATTTCCTGGATATTTTCTGCGTAATTTTCAGGTATTTTACAATTACAGTTTACAGTTTTTGAGGACATTTTACAGAAAGGGTGGTGCAATTTGGTTCAAATTATAAAAAAAAATTGAAAAAGTGTTACGTTGATTTAGTAGTTGTTTTTTTTTTTGAAAGAAACAACATAAAACTACTCACTGAAAAGTTTTGTTTTTCTGTCTGTTAAAGAATCGTTAAGAATCAAATTTATTATGATATTTTGCGTATTAAGAACTAAATTTGAATCCAAATATAATGAGTTGGTACTGCTAAGCCAACTTACAACTTTTTCCATTTTTAAAAAATATTTTGTACTAAGTTGCACCACCCTGTCTGTAAAATGTCCTTAAAATTAACTATTAAATACCGACAAATCTCTCAAAAAATTTCCACAAAATTACTGTGTACTAATAAAGCATCATCAACTTAATTTTTTATTATTATTAAATAAATAAATATTTTGTAGTTTTTGGTAGCCTACGGTCCAAGTTATAGTACATTTAAACATTCATTTGTCAGTCAGTCAGTGTGGATTAGTGTTGAGCCCTGTTCTCAGAGGACCAATATTAGCCGGGTTCCTCATGTGATTACAGTATTAATAACAACAGACATCAACTGTGTTCTTTGATCCCATGTGAATCTGACAGGTCTGTAAGCTGTAAACAGGAGGTCATTGAAAGAGTGAAATCTGGAACGATAATGAGATGGATAACGATGACATTATCTTTCAGGAGCCTTATTATAACATTTCAGTTGTATCCAGATATAATCTTCAGGATGTGGTCAGTAAATTAGTTAAGGTCTTTACTATGTATATGAAACATAAAACCATTTGCTGACAGGTGTCTGTTAAAATTTTATATGAGGACATGTCAAACAAATTTAACTAAAACATAGTTGCGCTGTTCTAAATAACTGCTTAAGTTCATCTTGCATGACAATCAACATCATATCATACGTTACAAAGACTAAAAAACATTTTACACTGTGTTAGACGCAAATTTGTAAAAAAAGAAAGGAATCAATTGCTAAAAATTATTTAGAATAATCTAAAATAACTTAAGAGCAATTAAAGAAGTGAATTGCCTACTATTCATTGTAACATATGATAGTCTCAAGAAATAAGGTGGTGAAGGTGAGCTGCAACATTATTTCTTCGTTTAATGCTGCAGCTATTTCCCAAAAACATTATAGCACAACTGTTGCATGAAAGCAGTGTCAAACCTGGAGTTGTGGTGACTGCAACTACATCACATCAGATTTTCTAATAGCAAGGGGAACCTCACAACCATGTTTTTTTTTAGTCTACGTCTATAAGCTATTTGCACAATGCCACTACATGGCAAAAACAAACTGACAGCGTGCCACGTACATAAATTAGGCATCATGTATCCAACGATATAGCAAAGTGTGAGATTAACCAAGTTTAGCTTCACTTATAAACTATCATTACATTCACAATCCCTCCACCAGCAGGTTCAATATCAAAATCACTTCTCCCATCAAAAAGCAAAATTTATACAAAAAGCACATTAGTACGATTTACATGTATCAGCACATCTTCAAGGTTTAAAACAATAAGAAACATCCACTGAGCTTCAATGTGTCGTTTCCATTTGCTTCCAGACTTTAACAGAATTCAATGAAAATCAGAGAGGAGTCACAGAAATGTAGCTGCAGGATTTTAGTGAAATAAACTCTGGCGATATTTGCACATTACAGTACGCACAGAACCAACTGCTTACTGTAGGTTCAACACTGGTTTAAATCTGAAGACATGTATCACAAAAGTAATAGAAATGTCCCCAGACAGTGTGGATACTGTATTTAACTGAGCTTAGAATGTAAATTAATGTTATTTTTCTGCTAACTGCAGAGCTGAAGTTTCATCCCATAGCAAGAACATCTCACTGTGTGTTTAAATCTGTCTCTGAAAGATCTGATACGTTTACAGACACACATACATAATTTGGCAGAGTGGGTCGTTGGAAGGGAAACAGTAGCTAACTCAGACCAACAAAGCTCCGATACAGGTTTAAACTCTACATTAACATCTAAAAACTTATGTTCACATAAAAAGGTGTCAATGCATGTTACAGATCCATGACTTACACACACTCATGTATATGACTGATGTGCAAAAACTATCCTTCAAGGCTTAAAATATTATAGTTAGTTACTAAAATTTATACAACATAGCTTGAAAACAAGTCGTTAATGAAGACATTTTCAGGACCAACCAGCAGACCTTCTGCACAGGCCCCAAACAATCACACATAGCAGACAAGCAGCAGCAACAGGGTCCAATCCAGAAAGCAGGTTCAACAAACTCTGAGTCTAACTTGAACTCTGAGTTGAGGCGACGAGGTGAAAATACAGTAGATTTTAAATGTTCAGACGTCTATTTGTATCTTGGCTCAACAGCATTCAGTGGTGCTGTTCGATCCTGCTGACTCAGAAATATTAACATATAATCTCCAATATTATAGGAATGATGTTCCATCAATGCAACCGATCACATCATGAGTGATAGAGATAATTCTACATGTCTAAAGCTTCATACCGATTTTTTACATTTAAACTGAGATTACACAATATGTGCAATAACGATTTCAGTGCAAGAGTTGCTCTAACAAACTGATAGCTGTCCTGTGTGCAAACAGTGTTATAACATAAGAACATGCAGAGGTTTTATTCTGAGCTGTGGCTGAATTCACACTGTGTAACAGTTCAAAGAAATAACTGTGCATAAAAACTTTAGAAAGTCCTGAGTAACACTAATAACCAACCAGGATTTAGATTCTGACGGACAGTAAACCCCTGCTTATTAAAGTGCTTTGATACGGACTGAACAAATGACTCTGCAAGAGGAGGAGACAGAAAGAAACTCAGGGTTTGTTGAAGAAAACCTGCCACTGGCTCCGTTATGCTGTGGGGGGCATTTTGCTGGCATGGTTTGGGTCCACTTGTCCCCTTAGAGGGAAGGGTCAGTGCAAATCAACACAAAGTTGTTCTGAGTGATCACCTTTATCCTATGATGAAACACTGATTGTTAGTCTGACGTGTTAGACAGCAACATGATCAAAACACCATATGAGGGAATATCTTTTTGAAGAATGGTGTTCATCCCTCCAGAAGAGTTCCAGAGACTGTAGAATCAATGCAAAGACTGAGGAACATCATGTAAAAACCCAGAGTTTCCCTCATCTCAGGGTTAACAAACTCAGAGTTTTCACTAAACCCACTTTCTGGAATACATCCAGGTGATTTAACAACCAGCAAACAACCTATCAAAGCCCTGGCGTGCAACAGCCATAGGCTGTAAAAATATGGATGTAGTCACCGTGATGTCACCCGTTGGTTTCTAGAGAGTGGTTTTGAAGCTCAGAGTGGGCCGCCATCTTGGCAGTGCCTGACTCCGCCTAACTCCCGGCTAATCCAAAATGGGCAAAGATGTGGAGCTGAGGTGGGCTGAATAAAGCCTGGTTGATGAAACAAGCCACCTAGCGTCTAGCAACCTGTCACTCAAAGAGGCCATGTCCTTAATTGAACATGGAAACTAGCTATAGCTATAGAGACCAAAACCGTTTTTTGTACCAGGCTGTAAAGACGTTTATTTCTGCTGTAAAGTTGGGCACTTTAACATGGCGGTCTATGGGGATTGACTCACTTTTGGCACCTCCACATTGGCTTAATTTTTCAACCCCAGAGGTTGCTGCTTGGCAACAACACAACTGTTTCAGCGTCCAGAAACAGCGCAAAATAAGAGCTACAAACCATCAGCAACAACACAGCAAAGAGTTAAATAACTGTTACACACAGGGAGTGACGGCGGGACATTTAACCAGCACGTGAGCAAAGAGACAAAGATACAGACAGACACAAAGAGAGAGAGAGGCTGTATCTGACTCACGTTTTTGAAGTCCATCCTCTGTCTTTCACAGAAATGAAGCAGCATTGACTTACCTGCTCTTGCTCCTGCTCCTGTGCTGGTCTTTTTTTTTTAATGTCCATTTCGGTTACCGCCAAAAAAAACTTGAGTCAAGTGCGACACTTCCCAACACTTGAGCATCACAGTTGACAGCCTGTCACAGGTCAAAAATTATATCAATCACCTCTACAAACTAGTTCTGTTCTAGCGTAACCCGGCCCCAACACTGGTCCTGTGAGAGTACAGCTTCAGTCAGTAAACAGACGTACCCAGTACGAAGGTGACAGGGATCTGCTCAGCATATTTGTCACAGTACATGGAAAGTTTCTCGAACAGTCTCTTCTGAGGGTCGGTGAGGACGAGCCTGGAGAACAGAGGACATTTTTGTCAAAACCAAAAACTCATCACGAACCAACTGAAAAAGTCTTCAATGTTAGTTTTTCTGCAGTCAATTAGAGGCCTTTTGAATCATCAGTAAACCACCTCAGACGTGCTGAGGCCAGTGCTGAACTGCAGTTCATCTAATTGCCACTAGATGGTGCTCTAAGGAAACTCTGACTGTATTGAAGTGAATTGGAAAAACCCCAAACGTCTCTCAAGAAATATGAAGTCAGTACATTCAGTTAATTTCTAACGTAAATACTCATGACCATTTTTATATTAAGGCCTTAAGATGGGTGTCTCTTGGTACTTAAACTGCTTTCATATCTTACTCTTTAACTGACATTTCCCCCATCGTTTTGGCAGCCAAAAAACACAATCACCGTAGTTACGCATGTAAACAGACTTGAAGCCTTCCAGACACGTTGATGTGTATAAATGAAACACAAGCTGTTAGAGTGAAAACCCACTGGAAGCGAAAAAATCGTGTAACATCGTCATCATCACTATGGGCGTGTCAACACCGGCTGATAAGGATGCAGATATATTTGAGTCAAATTCTCAACAAGGAAGGGCCACTGTGTGTTTTCCTGGTAAAATTTGAGTTTTGGCGGATTCAACACAGGTTATATATGTTTGGAATCAGCTGCGTTTGACTCACCATCTGTATCACCATCGATCACCAGAAGAAAACTTTGCTATTGCTCTGTTGTACCTTTGTCATTTTGTTTGTCTTCGTACTTGTAGTCTCCAAGATCTTCCTGGTCCATCACTAAGCCACTTAATCAGTTTCATCGCATCACTTCCGGACAAATTTCACCTTAATTTGCATAAAGTTTAAAACCTCTCCCTTTTCTTGTGCCGTTGGTCAGTCCTGTGTTGCCTGGAATCCTACAATGCCTCGTGAAGCAATTCGCTCATGTGCCATAGAAAATGAATGGAGGTGAATTACGGTCGCATCCGGCCGCTTTCAGTGGGTCTACACCGTTACACAACCTGGTAAGACAGCTGTACTGATTAAATTATTATTTGTTCTGTCAGATTTGCGTGAGATGGACGACTGAAAATGCTTTCAGTGTAGACACGGTGTTACTCTACTCTGACAGTTCAACTGCTTTCATTTCTTATTCTGTAACTGACATTTCACCACTTTTCGTCTTTAATGTTATGTTCAGACAGAACACAATTCCAATTGTGTAATTTGTGTGTATTTGACTGTTGGACAGTTTGTGACCACCAAAATACTCAGAAATCACAAGAAACTAGGATTCTTTCTGTTATTTCCCTTCAGTCTCTGTCCTTTTCCTTCTCGTCTTTACACGTTTTTGAAGCACATTCATACAGTGCCGTGATGCATGCAAATGTTTGGTCAAGTTTAAACATTTTCAACTCATGTGGACACGTATTCGCACTCAAATTTGTGTCTTTGTATCGACTTTGTTTGTAATTGCGCAACTTAAATGCAATTTTCAGCATTTCGGCTGCTTTCATCACTTATTTTTCAACTGTCAGTTCAACTGCTTTCAATAATTAAACCTGCGGTGCTGAACTTTTACATATAAATGAACGTCCATTACATTCAAGCCAAATGAGTTCACACAATGCTGATTAAGCCGATCAGCGGCAAATAAATCTCTCTGTGTGTCACAGTATACAGAGTTTTTAAATCTCATGTCTGGCGTGACATTTCCGCGCTGGCCGTTAATCGTGCGGCTCTTCTAGACTTTCCAAATGTTATTAGACCAGATGTATCAAATTCTGATAGTGAAACGAGCCATTTCACAGGGGTTGTGTAACACTCAAAACAATTTATCCACCATTTTACAGCAGCAACAGTAGGTTACAGCCAGTACTGGTCATTGGGCGTACTGGGACAAATCCTGGTGAGCCGGTGGACTGTCAAACCCTTTACTCTCACTGCCAGAAGGGGGAGACAAAAGTCCTGCACTCCAGCTTTAACATTTTATGACATTTTGAATTTTATACAGTGTTTACACATTCAACTTTCAGTCTAAGCAAGCACACTTAACTTTCTTTACAAAAAGTGGAGCGTTCTCTAGTGTTGTTTGGTTGTAAAGTGTCACTTTTAAAAGGTATAAATATGAACCCTTCAGGTGCTTTCATGTGCTTCTACTTCCCTATTGTGTACTGCACATACAGTCACTGTGTGTTTGTGTGTGTTTGTGTGTGTTTTTGTGTGCGTGACCTGTATATGACACTGAGCAC